>NW_008592822.1:12361-34816 GCF_000691845.1 Merops nubicus | reverse complement strand
GCACACTGCTGCTGCCTTCAGTGAGGTGATTGTTTTGTCCTCATGGGAGATGAACGTACAGATGCCAGAGTATTTCCTGTGAAAGGGTTTATTTTTATAGTTACCCACATGAAGCTTAACTGTGATCATCCATGTTGAGGAACAGATCAATGCCAAAATAAGATGAGTAGTTCAATGCATGGTTGCAGTGTATTAGTAGAATCAACAGTCAGATTCCTAAAATCACGTCTAAAAAATCCTGTTACTTTTTCTCCCTGTCAAGATTGCACTGATATGCTGTGGATGTTGTACTCCATACTGCAAAGTGTGTTCTTAGATATAGATTGCCATGTTATTATATAAAAAAAAGCTTAAAAGCCTAGTTTATATTCTAAGTAAAATTGGTTCAGCAAAGTTGCTGTACTCTTCATCTCTAGTAACTAGATTAGTCTTATACCCTGATCTGATCAGAAGTTTCCTGCTAAAAGAGACATCAAAGATATTTTCCAGAAATGCAGGTTTTGAAAACTATAATGGCAGCTTGCTTAATAGCCAGTAGAGACCACATGGTTTCTAGGATTTCACCTTTGAACAACCCCAGTTCAGTTATTAAATCTGGAGTGTAAAAGTGGAAGCTTTAGGTCTCATGTATCCCTGCTGTGCTCCCAGGTTTTTAGACTCAACTCAGATGCTCCCTGGTATCTCTGGAGCTACCACACATTTTGCGCAGTAAGGTCCTGTGAAGTTACAAATTTTGTGAGTCCAGGTTTTGCTGAAGCTTTTGAGTTTGGGATTCTGATCTCATCTGTTCTTCAAAATACCTAAATCATTATTTCTTAATGAATGTATTCCAACCTGGATACTGATAAAAATTATTTATTTCCTCCAAAGGAATGTATTCCTCCCGTTCTCAAACCTGCTATCATCATCAAATAGATTATAGAATCATAAAATGGTTTGGGTTGGAAGGATCCTCAAAGATCATCTAGTTCCAACCCCCTGCCATGGGCAGGGACACCTTCCACTAGACCAGGTTGTTCAAAGCCCCATCCAACCTGGTCTTGGACACTCCTAGGGAGAGGGCACCCACAACTTCTTTGGACAAGCTGTTCTAGTTCTTCACTACCCTCATAGTAAAGAATTTCTTCCTTATATCTAATCTGAATCTGTCCTTTTTCAGTTTGAAGGCATAAATATGTTCCAATATTGGACACAACTCTGTGTTTCAGTGACTGTTTTAAATTCTTTTTGAATGTTGCTTGTACTAGGCGCAGAACACTAACTCCATTTTATATAGATTTGTTCAAGGAGATAAAGCAGATTCTCAAAGTTCTTTTAGATGGCTTTGTAAAATGTGAAACCCTAGTTCAGCCCAGGTTTTTGGACAAAGTATTAGTGAAATTCTAAAAGGAATGGGAACCAAGTTACACTTAATTTAAAACTGAGCACCAAAGTTCTGTTTCTCTAAGTGTTTTCAGACCTTGAAAATAATTCTGCTACTCTATTAAGGATGACATGAAGACAAAGTTTTCATCAGTCATTTGAAACCCTCAAGTGCATTACCATCTTCTCATTAGTTGTCCTTAAATGCAGGATGAGGGTTAAAAAAATACATAATTCTATTAAGGCATCCTGTCCATCATCCTGTCAACATACTTACAATGTATTTTCCAGTGTTTTACTAGTGTCTTAAAGAAAAGACTTATATTATGTATCTTAGCATACTTGCCTCAGGAGTCTGTTGCTGTCATTAATATAGTCTGTTTAGGCCTAGGGAAGCTGGATATTCATCTATGTCTTCATTCCCATTTTATGATTTCTAGTTGTGTCCCCATCTGCCATATCTTCCTCTCTGACATTAACACCTTGTAGATATTTGTAGATGATTATCATGTTCTCCCTATTGAGTAATACTTAGTCAAGCTGTGAATATTTACATTTTTTTAGTTTCCCCCTTAAATCCTTTCAAGGATCTGAACAGATTGTTGATCTTTTCAGAAATCACTCCTGTTGACAGCACCTAGGTTTTAACTTCATATTCTTGGTGTGGTTGAACTAGAATTTTGTAGGAAGGAACTATTTTAGAGTGTCATATGATGTTCATAGCCCCACATTACTTTCTTTTTTATGTGACCAGACTGCATGCTAACTCAAGATCATTTTGGTCTTGACTCAGGAGACCTTACACTGAATTTTCCAGTTTTCTCTCCTGAAGTGTATACTTTCAGTTTGGAGTATATTTCTAGATGCATTCAGTCTGTGTGATCAGTTAGCTTCAAATGTGTATTGTTTATTGCAGATTATTAATGAACACTATAAATAAAATTCAGCATAATTTATTTTTATTTACTAGGTGCAAGTACAAATGAGAAATAGTTCAGGCATATTTCATCTTCTTTATTTCATTTATCCATTAATTTAAACTCAAGTTAAATACAAATAAAAATTATTAAATTGGCATGATTTAATCTTCACAAAACCCAGCCAGAGTCTCTGAAATGCCTAATGATTTCTTTCTCTCCAACTGTTTTCCTGTCATTTATTAAGGCTAAAAAATAGACTTTGAAGCAATAACATCAAGAATAATTTTCTTTTTTTCTTCTTCTGTAGGTAATCATAGATATGTTTAGCTTTCCAGTGTAGTTTCTGTTGTTTGTTCTAAGTGAACTGTTATTTTATGAGTAAGGTTGGTAGCTAATTTGTCTGCTTGTCTTGGCTGCATGCCCTCTACAGGTGACCTATTAACTAAATACTGTCTTACAAAAAAGTCTATATTAATTCAAAATTTTTAAAGTTCATTTTAACAAACCCATTAAGGTAAAGAGCACTTTCCACTCATCCTTCTTTCCTCTGCTTTTCCACTGTGGGAATAACTACATTTGGGATGACTGAAAATGGTTGGTTGCTGCTTCTTTCTGCTTTTCTCCCATTGACCTGATTATCTATCATCTGATAAAAGTTGAATTAATCTTTAAGACAAATATGTTATTTTTGGTTAGCAATTAAAAGAGAAGGATTGTTGCGTTGCTTGCTCTTTGTATTTGTGGAACAATTTGTGTATTTTACTCCTGTTTTTCAATTACACCAGTTACTTCCATGACATGTACGTAGGGTATCAAAAATATAGCACACCAGAGAGTAAAGGGACTCCTTCAGAGAAAACACATCTTGCGGGCATTTAGGAGGAAAGGAATAAAGAATGAGACTAAAAGTTAAAGGAGTTGCCAGCTCTTGTCAGCAAAGATTGAACCAAGAGAGAGAGCTTTGGGTGAAGAAGCTGACTGGACAAGTGCTAAATAAAGAACAAACAAATGAACAACAGAAGGAAAGAAGCAAGTAATGATAATGCTGGACAAGCAAAATCCAGGGCTAGGCATCTGTGTCCTTCAGCTGCCAAACTCACCCAATTAGCAGCATTAAGGGTTGGCTGGACAGCAGTGACAAACAATGAGGTTATAGATACACCGTGCTATCATCTGCTTCTGCATCCAAAACTAAATTAGTGTTTAATTTGCCCAGTGATTTTCAAAAGAACATGCAAGGATAACTGAGGCTTAAAATCTCTTTGTCTTCATTTTTTGGCCTTTCTCACTCACACAATAAAAACACAAATATGCTTTTATTTGTGTGTGTATACATTTGTGGATTATAGAAAAATAAATTGGTTGATTAAAGCTTGTGAAGATGAGTAGAGGTAATCTTGCAAAGTGTATAATTATAAATGGAATAATTCCACAAAGGAATTATTATATGTTTTATGATTGAGATTTTTTACTGAATGCACAAGCTAAAACCAGATGTATGTGTTCCCATGCTTTGTTGTTTATCAGTGTGTCTCTGAGAGGGGGATGAGCATGAGACACAGAGGGGAGAGATCATTGAATGAAGTAAAATCATTAGACTGAACACTGAAGTCTTCCCATAAGTGATTCACCTTCATCTGAGAGCAATTTGTCTCCATGTGTTTGGATTTTGTCATATTCTTGACATAATCAGGTTTTCATTTGCTAATTGCTTTGAAAATAAGGTTGAAATCTTTCTGGTCATGAAAACACTGGAACACTCAGACTTACCCTAAGTATTCTTAAAATTGCAGTGCAGCTAACAATTGTATCTGAAGCAGTTGAAACAAACAGTAAAACAGTATCTCATTTCCATTCATGTCACATCTGACATGCAGTAATCATGAGATATTGCTTGTCGGTTTGCAGCCTAAATCTAGGAATAGAAAACATTACATTTTACATGAGTTACAGAGAGATTTTTCATTTATTTCAATCATTTTATTTACAAATTCCTTTTTTAGATTTTCAGTGAAGGTAACAGAGCTATACAGAATACTCTCCGAGTTCTAATGCTAGCTTTTGTTATACCTGTTTTGTGGTGCCAAGAAGGTTTGACTGACTTGCTGAAGTGCTGGCTATATGTGAATCCTGAGAGTCTGGGAATGCTTTGCTAAAATCCTCAGTTCAGTGCAAAACAGCAAGAACCCTTTTTCTTCTTCATGCTAATTCCCTTTGTTGTATGAAGTTTTGTTTTCTCAACTCGGTGGATTTGTCTGTCTGAAAGACTTTAAAAAAATAGTTATATGTGAATACATAATTTTGATTAAACTGAGGAGGAAATTTACCTCTTCTGCATACATCTGAAGCTTTGTGACAGTGAAGTACAAAGACCAATAAGGAGTGTTAATAAATGCCTTCCGAATTATAGCCAAGGTGAAGTCTTAGACTCTTGTTTATAGGGTCCATATAATCACAGAGCCTCTTCTCCTTTTTTTGCCATTGTCATAGCCTGTTAGGTTCATTATTACCTGCCATCTGTGGAGACTTCCTTCAAGCCTAAGAAGAGGGTCAATTCTATGAAAATCATTGTTGTCATCTAGCTTTTATATCGTCTTGCGTTAAGTCTATAGATATTGAAGTTCTTAAAAATGGACTGATGAACAGCAAAGAACAGAGCAGCATTATCTTTTCAGAGATGAGTGAGATCTGTAAAGATGGGCAGAGACTGTAAGCTGTTCTAACATCAGAACATATATGGTATAAAGTACCTGTAGGTCCCAGCTGATGTATGGAAACTTTTGGTACTTTACAAGCTAATTTATCCTTCAGTTAAGCATGAGAAAGAGTGCTCATGTTGGACATTTAACTCTCAGATCTCTATGATGATGGCAGTGCTCTAAGTTTCTTCACAAGGAAGCAAACCGTTTTTTACCTATTATAACTTGCAACACTAAGCGTTCCTTATGCACAGCTTGGGATGTTCATAGTCTTTTATCTTTCTGTGTGCATCTTACTGCATTTCAAAAAAACAAAAACATGTTGACTTGTTTCTGGCATTTGCCTATAATTAATTGGATATGTTGTTTGCTAGATTGAGATGTGCTAAAGAAACTAGTGTCTTCACTTTTCCCAACTTATAAACATGCATATTTGCAAAACCTGGGTCATCGATTTTTTTTTTGTTGAGTCTACTGTGTCCACACAGAGAAGACAGATTAATCAATTTTTAATCTTTACTATGTTTGCCTTGGTGCTGATTGCAAGAAAATGAAGGATCCAGTAGAAACTACACACTTAAAATGTTACCTCCTCTTTGTGCAAAAAGTATTAAAACCTCTTGCAGTGGTAAATGTTTAATTGACATAGGCAACAATTTAGGGTTCTTTAGCAGTGTAGAAGCCTTTGGAAAGAATCTTGATACAGATACATCATTATTGTACATAGGCTAGATAAGGTGGCTTCCAGTAGTAAAACTGTAAGATTCTTCCCTGTCAGTGGTTTCTGTAGATTTTAAAGCTTTTATGCAGCAGATCCTTGTTGATTAGTTCCAAGCTTTTCCCAAAGTGGATCAGCATGAATTCCACCCATGTATAAAGGCACATACTATGATCAAAAAATGAGGCATGACTTTTCCATTGAAAGGTCATTTCATTTTACAATTTCAAAGAATGCAGGCTGGATTCAAAGAATATTATATTAAAATATCTGAAGAAATTTCTGCTGTTCTACAAACAGAATGATCTTCTGACAGGGTCCTATCCAACCACTCCTGTTTCTTTGATAATTTATGCACGGGAGCGTAGCTCATTTTAAGCAAAGAAGCTGAAATTGTGTCAATTTTGGAGTCTGAGGGTTGGATTAATCTCATCTATCTTTAGCTGTCTGTGCAGGAGGTGTCTAGGCTAAACTTGCCTTTAAATGCCCCTCTCTGTTCTACCCAGAGAGTTAGACACCTTCAGGAATTATTGATCCAGCCCTTCCTAGGTCTTGGAGTGTGAGCAATTGCAGCCTTGAGGTTATTTATGTCATTGGTTTAGAAGGAGTCTAGAAGTCTAACTTTAATGAGCTGCCTAACTTCTAGGTAGCTGAAATTAGATGAAACCTACTTTAAATGACCAAATTAGCAAAAGTATTGAAGACTGTTTCCTAAGGGTAAAACCCTTATGTCAAATTTTTTTTTTAGCATACTGTGTTTTTTGTTCCCTTAAATATTTTGAGCATGTGTCATTTAGCCTTGTTAAAGTATCACCCAATCCATTCAGTATGTGTCATATGATGGCACTGTGAGACAAAGATGTCCTCCTACACTAAGCATCAAATAGAACTTTCTGATGATTTTTTTTCTTTTTTGGGTGTCAGTGGAGAGGAGGTTGGGAAATATCCTCCACTGCTATGTGGGCTTGCTTGAACGATTAGCTCTTTTTTAAGTGCCTGAACATAGACTCACATAGTCGTTAAATTCATAGAATCATAGAATCCTTTAGGTTGGAAGGGACCTTTAAAATCATCAAGTCCAACCATTAAGCCATTAGGGCTCTAAAGTCCTCTATTAAAACAGATCAGATAATTATTATTCAAAGAAAACATTTTAAAAAAAGGTTTTGTTGAAATTCTATATCTGCAATAAAATGCAACATTTTATTGGTGAGGGAGAAGCAGCTTATAAAGAAGCACATTGACATTAACGTCTCTTCGTTAAAATCTTAGAGGAAGGATACAGGAATTATTCTTCAGCGACTCTAGAAATTCTCATTTACATGGTTTATGCTCTCCCACCCAGTAAATAATTTCAGCTCAGATGTTTTATTACAGGTGAACCATATCCTTTTCTAACAAAGATCCTGAACAGTGCTACAGTGAATTCACATGGTGCTTCAGGACAGAATGTGGCCCTAAAAACCTTGCCACTTTACTGTGGTGCTAGAACTAATGAGCTCCCAAAACTAGTTTGAGTCTTTGGTTTTGATTTTTACTTCATCTAATTCTACTTCATACTACTGATGAAGACTCACAGGGGTATAATTTTTAATCATAGAGTATGAAATATAGAGTCATGGAATAAAGGAAGTTGCAAGGAACCTCTACAGGTCATCTAATGCAATCACTATTCAAAGCAAGGCTAACAGATCATAGTGGAAGATCTTAGGAGGAAAAGAAAAGTAATTTCATCCTTCAAGTCTGAGGCCTCTTTATGTAGAAATTGTAGAATCATGGAATGTTTTTAAAGGTCCCTGTTGTGAGCAAGGACATTTTTACGTAGGTCATATCCAACCTACCCTTGAATGGTTCCAGGGTCAGGGCATTTGCCATCTTTCTGGGCAACCTGTTCCAGTATTTCACCACCCACACTGTAAAAAAATTCATACCTACATGTAGTCCGAATGTCCCCTTTTTTAATTTAAAATCATTACCCCTTGTCCTACTACTATAAGCCTTGCTAAAGAGACAGTCCCCATCTTATAAGCCCCTTTATTCACTTCTTACGTGCAAGCATTTCTAGACATTTGAATTCAAAAGGGTCCACATGTTCTTACAGTTTGCTATTAACAAAGAAATTGTTAGAATTGTACAAACCTAATGCAGTCTGGTATATGCTTTTTCATTCGTATGATCATCAAACCAGATTCCTCCTTCTGCAGGCCCAGGAGCAAGAGTAAGCAGAAGGCTCAGCTCTTGAACTGCTGAATCTGTACTGCAGTAAGCAAAATCTGAGGCTTTCAAAGAAAAAGGAAAAAATAACCTGTGCTCCAGATTCCTTTACCAACCATCCCAAAGCCCTGAAGTCTCTTTTGATCACTCTTGGGTTATGAATTGCAGGTCCACCCCACCCACATGGAAGATCAGTAACAGGTGATAGTCCCAGGTCTGTACCAAGCTAGGAAGCTTCCTAGGGATGTTCTTAACCTAGGCCCTAGGGAGGCAACAGGCTTCCCTAAGAGGGGGGTCTGTCCAGCACATTGTCTCTGTTCTTCTCAGAACAGATTCACCTACAGCTGTGACTCTTCTTTTCTTCCTCATGGAAGGGATTCACCTACTACTATGACTGTTCTTTTCTTCTTCATGGAGGTAGTCATGATATGGGGGTAGGCCTTTCTGACTTGGTGACACCTCTGGTGTAGATGGATTGTCATCCACATCATCCATTGACTGGCCTTCCATTTCCATAGTGTCATACCTGTTGTACAGAGGAACCTGAGGGGGTGTGAAGGTCAAGGAGGGGGTTCACCTGTTGTCTTGAACGTGGATGGCTCCATTCACTCCTTTCATTTAAGTTGCTGCCTTCAGCTTTATTATTGTATTTTTCTTTATCCTTGTATAATTTTCTGTCCTTTGTGTCAGACCGGTTTAATAATTCTATGAGTAAAAAAATACAGGAAATTCTCATTACAAAAAAGCTGAGTGTTCATTTCTCCAAATGTTTCAATATGGGGGAAATATATCCTGTAGTTTAGTTCTATAGAACACCTTGTGAAATTCTAAGTGATCTAAATTTTCCTCTGAGCAGGTCTGTTCCTTGGCAACAATCCTGTAGTGAGCTATACTGTCATATGTCCCTTTCCAGAAAGACAGTGTGATATTTATAAATCTATCTAAGAATACAGATAACCCCCACACTAAAGCGTATGTCAGGGCATAGTTGTCAGTACTGTCAACTTGCTGTTCTTTGAAGGAGCAGAAAGGCACATAGACTCACCTGTGTGTGGCCCTGATTTTAGACCCCTGAGCTCTGTAGTGTCTGCTTTGTGTTAGTACATTTACAAACAAAGGTCCTGTATAAGGCACAGGTTGAGATTTAGAGATAACACTGTTGTAGAAGCTGCTACAAAATATTAGAGCAGATAACATCGTACAGAGATTGTCACATTCTTTAGATGTGCCACTGCATTCCTCTACTCTTTATAAAATATTTTGTTTGAAAGGATCTGGCAGCTTGTCACAGACCAGTAGCTAAGAAGCTCTGCAAGAGCTGACTTTGTCCATTCTGAAAGACACTGCAAGGACCAAAGGGAGAGGGTCCTTACTGAAACACAGACTATCACACTCTGTGTTAAGGCAGAAGGTGAGGCACGTTTTATTTGTCTGAGAATTTGTAGTGTACAGATATCCATGTACATTATTGAAACTGATGTCGAAAGCCCCAGTTCGGCACAACACCTTGCATAGTATTTAAATGCTTTTCTGGCTTGGGGCATCCATGTTCCTGGAAGTATTTCCTTACAGCTCCTGCCTTGTGTCAGCCCTGAACTCTGCTACCAGCTCCACACAAGGTCTTGAGCATCTGCCAGTCAGTCACATTATTAAGGCTTGAAATGCTCCAGGCTGGCTGAGTGGGGGATTACTTCTGCCTGTGGTTGCTTTCCAAACTGTGTCACCCACTTCCCAGCCTGCCTGCATATCTTCAGTTTAGTGTCTGTGTAAGGCAGCCAGTTCTGTGAAGGTGAATTTTGAGTCCTTCTGGATAGAGTTAACCTGTGAGGCAATCTGAGACTTCTTTTTCTAGCATGGGAGTATGTTTTTAACAGTGTGAGAACTGCTTATTAAGGTCCTTCTCTCTGTGTGTGTGGTGGGAAGAATGTGTAGAGTTACCACTCCCATTAAATATTATTGTAGTTCATATCTGAGGAGGAACTGTGAACAACAAACACCTTTCCACTAGAAAAAGAATTTCTTTTGGCTCGGGAAATCCCTGAACCAAAAATTACTGGTTGCACACAGAGAATTTTGGAAATGAGCATGTATTTTTGCCCTCTTCTTATCAGAAGACAGGTTACACATGCCGTTGGTTTGAATTGGAAAGTCTGCGTGTTATAAGATCAGCTACTATGTACTGGCAAACAAAAAGGAAGGTACCCACAGACTCTTCTTTTTCCTGGTCTTCCTTTCAATACAGTCCATAAAGAGCCATCTTCCAACTCAGAAGTCCTTCTTCACTGTCCTGTCCTTCTGTAATTCTTCATGCTGTCACCTATCAGGAAAGATGTTTTCATGTCTCTTTTCTCTTCCTTTGAATTAAGCTCAGGTTGTGCTTTTTAAAATACATTTCTAAGCCCTTAATCGAGATTGCAGATACTTTTTCAAAGCACCATGTACATAAGAAGCTTGAAGAATAATTAAGAAAACCAGATAATTTTCCTTTCAGGAATCATTACAACTTGAACAATTTTTTTGTGGTCTAATTAATAAAAGAAGCATTTTTAAGTCGTGTAATGCGATGTCTGTTTTGACGGAAGGGTAATACGGGTTTTGATGTGTTCTGTCCGTTATGAACATGCAGACGTCATTCTGGACACAAATCTTAGATTTGAGCAGGTTTTATAAGATGTTCTTGAGGAGACGAGTACTACTTCTCAAACTGTAGAATGATATCTTTCCGCTTTAATTTTAATGTCAGAGTATTATGTGGGGAAATGAGGAGATGGAAAAGAGAATGCATTTTTGAACAGGGTTTCAAAAGGGAAAAGCTCAAGAGCTTTGAACATAAAGCAAATTACTGGATTTGCTTATTGTGAAAGTACTGATTAACAGAAAAAGCTATTAAAAAATAAGTTAACAATGATGAAATTTACTTTAGATGTGCCACTGCACTCCTTTACTCTTTATAAAATATTTTTGCTGCTTCACTGTAAAGTGAGTGTAGACGCATTGTGAGTTTTCAGCCTCGTATTTACTTTCATCTTGCGTGGAATAGGCTTTATTTTGACAGAAGAGTGCAGTTTTCAGTATAGTGCCTAAGAAGCCATTTGGTCTGTTGGAAGTGATGGAAACTGGATAGCAGAAAAAACAAAACAAAAACCCAAACCCCGTACTTTTACCTTTAAAAAAGAAAAATCATGCTTTGGCAATGAGGAGCTTTAAATGGGTATCACAAAACTGTTATCAGATTGAGTACATCAGAAAAACACATTTAGGAGAATGTTCCATTCAGAAAACGAAAGTCTTTTATGATGGTCATCCCTGTTACTGTATATTCTTGACTTTTCTCTCTCAGTCCAGTGTGGACTGACAGTTCTCATTGATACTACTGCTGGCATGTTTCACCATAAGCGGATGTCCATAGCTCCAGCACTCCTTACCTTTCCTTATGAACCTTCTTTATCTATGACTATTACACGAACCCACTGTCCTTTCTGTCACTCAGATACTAGCCATTTCTGCTCCTTCTGCCTTGTCCTGTGGGCAATATCCAAATACTGATACATTTTATTTAAATTTTTTTGAAGCTTCTTTTCCTTTCCACATAGCTGTGTTTTACCTCATATTCTCCTTTGATCCATGCAGGCTGCTTTTCCTTTATGCCTCTGACACTCACATCAGCTTTTTTTTCCACCTCAGTATTGCCACAGCTGCTGCAGAGATCAAATTAATTAATCTTTCTTCTCCCTGTCATTTTCCACTCTAAATCTTTCCCTTGCAGCCAGTTCAAGTAGTTCCTCTCTATCTGTAGCCCTTTCACAGGTCTCTTGCTCTTTTTCACACCTGTTAATGTTTCATTCCCCATCACACCTTCCAGTATCCTTCTCTGGAAATGTCTTTTGTCTTTGTCCATCTCTTCAGTGTTCCTCTAACCATGATGGCCTGCTGTTTTCTAGCAGTTTTGGTTTTTGTTTTTTTTTTTCCACAGCCGTCTTCCTCTCTTTGTGATAGTTGACAAAGAGCTGCCTTTCTATTTGTGTGCATAATGCCTCTGAACATTCAGTCTCAGTTATATGCTGACCTTATATCATTAGCCAAATAATTAAGGACCAATAAAGGAGCGGTCAGCACAGATGAAGAACATGAATTTATTAAAAATGCTCAATTTAAGTGTATGTATATGATAAGTATAACGTATATTACACATAAAGGACAAAAAAATAATAAATATAGTATGATAGACTAATGCATCCTAGTGCTGCGATCTAGTTTGAATTTCTTACGTTGTTAATATTTTGTAATGATAACTGTCTGGGAAATCACCAATAAGGGCTGAGGATACAATACAGGTTGGGAACTATAAATGAATGTATAGAACTGTTATTTTTGTTCTAAGTCAAGTTCTGTAGGCAGATCTTTTTCTGCAAAGTTAATGTGAGAAGTTGATGTGCCCCAGTAAGAGTCTTGTTGCTAATAATTGGATCACACATTTTCTTGCTTCGCAAAAAACAAAGCCTTGAACTGTTAGCACAACTAAGAATAAACTATCTGCAGATAAAATCTTGAAAAGACACTTTTATGAAAAGCACATTTCACTAAAAAAGTATTATATGACCAATATAGTGGTTATTCTCAATATAAGAAGACATTATAAGAAATAATTCATGGCAATAGCATCAGTGTTGCAGGCTTTTTCTTGTAGACAACCATATAATGAAGGAAAAGTGAAGCTTTATTGCAAGATATTCTTGGTGTCATTTTGTCTTGTATCAGGCACTTATCTTTGTGGTTTAATGAGAAAAGTTACGTTAACTTTCTTGAACCGAATAACAACTTCAAATTTTTGACACTCTCGGTAACATTTTTTAAAAAAAAAAACAAACAGATACTACAGAACAAAAACTGTTTTGTACTCAGCCAAACCAAGGGGTTTTTAAATCTCTTCAGATACACACTATATTAAATAGAAAAGCCGTTTCCTTTCTTCTTCTATCTCATCCTTTCTGAAAGTTAAGCACTTCACAGAAGATCTAACTTATGTAGTCCTGCGTGAAATTTTAAATATAATTTTAAACACTTTCACTCCCAGCCTCAGTTTTTCCATGGAAACT
Organism: Merops nubicus; assembly: GCF_000691845.1. Taxonomy (NCBI): domain Eukaryota; kingdom Metazoa; phylum Chordata; class Aves; order Coraciiformes; family Meropidae; genus Merops; species Merops nubicus. Next base: position 21,807 of record NW_008592822.1, on the reverse strand, counting down.
GGCTTTAGCTTCCTTCAACTTCACCCTGCAAGGGAAAATAATTTATATTAAGGGTGGTATGTCAGCTTATATTTTTTCAGCAAGTTGGAAGTGTAACACCTGGTTTCCTTCACACCTGCAATAAAGTCATAACTACAAAGGCCACTTCCTCAGTGCCTTTTTGAGACAGCTGTGAGAAAAGGGCTTGAAAACATTTACTGTGTGAGTGGGGTTTGGGTTCTTCAAGAGAGCCTAAACTTTTGCTAATTTGGAAATCCTTTGAAAGTTCTCTTTCACTGAAGTGCTGAATGATAAAAATTGTGAAAATGTAAAAAGAAGAACTTGAATAATGAAAACAGAAAAACAACCAGCAACTTTAGATTTCACTGCATATGCTGCAGAAGTAAATTTTATTTTATTACTTTGTTTTTTTTCTACCATATTTTCCTTCCACTCTAATGCATACTCTCTTTTCCATTTTCCAAGAAAAAAACAAAGCTAATGCTTTTCCTTGTAGTTTCAATCTGGCCTTCACATATGATTCCATGTACTCTAGAATAGGTCACAGCAAATGGTTTATTTGTGATTCTTAAATGTGCAGAGTAGTAGTAAAACAAACAGGTGGCATTAGCTCTGTTCTTAAAATTGTGTACAAAATAACTGATCTTTCTTCCATCTCACAAAGCCAAGACATTGTAAATAAGTTCCTTATTATTTATTGAAACCTGACAGCATACCTGCTGTTGTGTGAGCGAAACTCTGCTCTTAATCTTTTGCTGAGGGCAGGTACTGACCTCACTAATAGGCAGAAGAGCTGTTTACTCACTTCTTGACTGCTGGAGCACTTTTTGCACTGGAATGTAACAATTTAGTTTAAATGTGTGCTGTGTCAAAAGGAGGGAATCTTCATGCCCCTGTATATGAACAAAATAATATAGGCGTGATAGGTTTCCACAGATACTCACAGCCAAAGCACGTTTGTGGGTGCTTCCCAGCCCAATAGCATAGAATATTTGAAGGATTTCAGTAGCTGCCTTCCAAATGGTAGTAAAGGTTTGAAAGCTCAATTAAATTCCTGTGCTATTTATTCACAGATTTTTTCTTAAGAAATATCCTCAATTGTAATTAACTGCATTATTGTGAAGACTGAAGGTTTTATGTTGCCTTTGAGAATGTTCTAAGTAGTATCACACTGAATGCAGAACATGTTCTTAGGCTACACATGGGCTTAGGGGAACAAAATGAAAAGAGTGCTTAGCTGCATGATAGAAGTCTTGGGCATATGGGAAGAACTGTAGTCAGTGAAATAATGGGAAGTCCCCACATGTTCATAGAATTTCATGGACACCAAGGTTATAAAGTGCTGGCATTTGTCTTAACAAAAAAATTTTAACAATGACTTTTTGTGTTTTAGTAAATAGGTACTGTATTAATAAAAAAATAGGGATTGACAGACAAAACCACAGTGTGATAGCTGTGAATTAAGTCAGTCAAAGGACCATACTGAGTATAGTATTAGTTAAGTCACGCGTTCAGACCCCATTAGACCCTCTGTTTTAGTAACTGCCACTTATTTTCTGCACATTATCTCATGTTTTGCAGCAGTCCAGTTGCTATGAGTAAGAGTATCCTCAGAAGATATAAATAACTTTTTTCATTTTTTTAATATTATAAAGTTAACAAGAGACTTTTTTATCAGTAAAAATTATTTTCTTGGCAAACACAACTGGTTGCTAAAATGTATGCAGAATAAATCTCTGATGTTTCACTCTGAGAGAAACTTGGATAGTGACTCCAAGCTTTACAGATCAATGTAATCACCACATCTCAGGCAGATAGAGAGGATGATTGCTAGAATAGTCAACTCATTTTTTTAACGTTTGCTGGGAATTTATTCCTCCTTATTTTGAGGAGGATGCAGTTATTTTAAAAATCATCGGTACCTTAATATTCAGCATCTTCACTATTGCAGTATCTTTCTGACAAAGTGAGAAGGACCTTAGGCCTTGAGGAGTTTGGAGGAAAAAAGATACTTCCTTTGTGAAAAAAAAAAAGGAAAAAAATAGGAAACAAATACTTTCTTTGGAAGAAAATATGATAGAAGTACCATATTCATTCACTCTAGTTGATTGCTCTTTGTACTAGTTTCAGAAAATTTGGTTCTTACTTTAAAGCGGGTGTTAGAAGTGGTGGCAAAAATAACCCTCTGTAATATATGTTTGTGTAATTAGGTGGCTGATAGTGTAGTAGCTCTTGGTGATCCCATCCTATTCTGTTCATGATTCCTGTTTTGACTGTCATAGTCTCCAGCAAATGTGCACAAAAGAAGAAAATAGTTTTAGTAAAAAGATAAACATGGTTTTGTTCTTCATGCGTTAACTGCATCTGAGTTAAGCTGTAACAATGGAGGGGCTGTTTTCTTCCACTTCACTCTTTCTGCTTTGGTTTATTATTTCTTTGAAAGAGTTGCTGTGACTAGCTTGTAAATAAGAGCTAATGACATTACTGTGGGCAGCACAAGAGAGACAACCTGACCTGGATCTCATGTTTTTCCAGATGAGGATAGGCATTCACTCAGGATCGGTGCTGGCTGGAGTTGTTGGTGTAAGAATGCCACGTTACTGTCTCTTTGGGAACAATGTCACCCTTGCAAGCAAGTTCGAGTCAGGAAGTCACCCACGCCGCATCAATGTCAGTCCGACCACATACCAGTAAGAACTCTCATCCTATCCCTACTGTCTTTATTTCAGCCCGTTTGGAGTTTGATGTTGTAACATGCTCTGTCCTCAACACATGAACTTCAACAGAAAGTGGACAAGGCACCTGGACAACTGGAAAGAGATGTTGCATGGAGCTGTCAGTCTTTCATTTGCAAGTTTCCATCAGAATGTGCAAAGTGAGTGGAGGCAAGGAAGTGCAACAGGAGTGTCATCCACCCCTGACTAAATCCTGTGTAACAAAAGAAGTGGGATATATCTCCCAAAGCACCAAAATTGTATTAATTATTACAACTTCAGGCTAAGTACTTGAAATGCTGGGGTTTGAACCCCGAGCCCCAAATTAAGGTTGACATACGGGTGATTCCCACAGCCCTTCATACAGAGGTGGTGAGTTTGCCTTATAGCTTCCCCCCAGGGTGCGGCCGGCCCTGCAGGGAGAGCCGGAAGGGAAATGAGCCCCAGGGGTCCCGCGTGGAGTTGACAAAGGTCAGGTGTCTGCCTGGGGATAAAAGCTGGGACCACTTGCAGGGAGTCAAAAGTGTCTGTCTGTGGAGTGGATGCACTTCACAGAGCTTCCTGCTCCAGGAAAGACCTCCTGGCTCTCCTTGAACTGGGCCCTGGCCAGCTTGGACCTTTGCAAACACGGGCTAGGAGGGTGAGAGCTGGCCACGTGGCTACCTTTATCATATTTGTTCAACTTCCTGATCTCGCTGTTTCCCATTCCATCTGTGGGAAACCTTGGTTCTTTGTTTGAACCACCTATTGTCAGTTGTGTTATGTCTTTTTTTGGGATTGTTGGGGGTAATGTCAGTTGTATGTGAACTAGTTGACTTGTTTGTACACCCAGCGATCATTCATGGAATGTCCTTTTTGTATTCAATACATCCTACCTATTGGTTCATCTTCCTGGTGGTTGTGTCGTTCCTGTTAGGCCTAGTCATTGGCAGAACAGAACTGGGGTTCCGTTCACTAGACACAGTTCATAGAGAGAAGCTTGTTCTCAGCCATTCATAAAGTCTTCAATTTTGCCAGTAAGGCCAAGATTTGAAAGAGTTTTTATGCATTCTTGAAGACAAAATTTCTTATTTATCACTGTAAAGAGACACTTGATAGAAGCATTTTCTTAATGTAGGAAAAAGATTGAAAAAGCATTATCTGTAGTTCTTTGTAGAAATTATGCAAATAGTGAGAAGGCTTGATTAAATCTGGTTATAAGGAACAGCTCCTAATTAAAAAAGGTGTTCCTTTATTGTTCATATTTGACAGCTTGACTATTAGAATTTGTGCTGCTTGGATTACTACTGATGTAGTCACTTTTTTGACAGGAGATCTCAATTTTATGCTTTTTCCAGTGTTCTGTATCTGAAGTAATTTTCTGAAGTACAGTTTTGCTCAGGTTTTGGGACTGTATCTCTGTGGTAAATCTGTATGCGACTGCTCAAACAATACTGTGTGTCTTTCTTTTTTCTCTTGTACATAACTTTGGATCTCAGTATTTATTTTTTCCCCATGCCTGTCTATGTAAATTAATATTTTAAATGGAATTTCTTCACCCAAAAATTGAAGTATCTGATATACTAGAATACAATTCAGTCAGAAATTCAAGTTAAAAGTAATTAAAACTAGTGAATAAAATTACATTCTGATGAAGAGCCCTGCACTCGAGATTTTCAGAATGGAGTAAGAGTAACTAATTTAACAAGAGACAGAAAAACTGAATAGGCTTTTGATCATAAAGTGAACAGAAGCAGATTCTTACAGTTGACTGTTAACATGCTAAAGAAGACATACCCAACCTGCTATTGAGTAGAGAAACTTTGTTCATTTAAATAAAAATAAATTCAATAAATAAATAGGAAATTACTGTTTGGAACTTGGTGTCACTTGAAAAGAAATAGTCTTTGTGACTTTCAGGTGCAGTGTTCTAGTGGCTTTGGTTCCCAGTCTTCCACTGTGGGATACGAGAAACCCTCTATGACATTGTTTGAAAAGTGAACACAAAATTGTGTACCAATTGTGCCCCAGATTTGAAAACTTACACAGTAGTAGGGCCTTTGGTGTTGGTTTTATACAAATGGAGGTAAGTGATTCTGGCAAAAAGTAACCAAGGCTGTGACAGGGACCTGAACTTTTCTTGTACAGGAAAAGTTCTGATAAAGGGTTGTTCTCCAAACTGAGAAGGTCTTCAAGATATTCTGAAAGTTGAGTCCATATTTTTTTTCAGAAGAGAGACCTTAGTGCTTCACAAATGCACTTCAGGGGTGTGATTCCACTCAGGGCTATGATGTTGCTCAAGGTTGTGTCCCTGAGAGCAGAAATTGGTGAGATAGGCAGTTTCATTAAGAAAAATACAGTTAGAAATATATGTAGTGAGCATTTGTGGGGCCAGTGATGCACAGAGCTCTTTTCCTGGCATGCTGAAACCAGTCACTTTCAATGCCAGTTCTGCTGAGTTTGGTTATGAGTGATATGGCACCTTTTCTGTGAGTCAACAGATTTGTGGTCATTGCTGAGAAAGCTGATCTAGCTGAAGATGTCCCTGCTTACTGCTGGGGTTTGGGCTAGATGAACTTTAAGGATCCATTCCAACCCAAACCATTCTATGATTCTGTGTTTTCTTTTCATCACATTGCTGGTAAAAGTCTGTTCTGAAAGCCAGTCTGAGGACTTGTATGTTTGTTAGTTTGTTAGAAATCCATGCTTTACCTGACTCCAAGTACTTTGTAGCACAGAGAAGATGACTTCTGCTTGCCTGTGTTCCACCTCTACCTGGATGCCATTGGTCATACCGTACCGTAACAAGTCAAATACTGGTAACATGACTTTGGAGAGCATTCTTGCTAAGACCTAAGTAGCATAATGTGAGTCAGATTTTCTTACCCTCTATGTCTTGCTGCTTGTATCACAAAGGTGGCTACAGTGTTTTTCACTTCCTTCTAATCCTAGAAATCCAGAAGGAACACAACCATTTGTTTCACAGTGGCCAAACTTTCACCTCACATGATCATGTCTGGGCTTATCTTCCAGAAAGTTACAAATTTAGACTGTTTCTTTCAAAAAGGGAAGACAGTAGAAAAGTGACTGACAGTGCAGTAACACTATAACATAAAATTGCAAAAGAAAATGCAACAGGATACAGAATTATTGATATTTGTTATCTGCATTATTGTGATATGGAAAAAATCTACTGTTATGTGCTGAACAAATTCAGTGCTCGATTCAGAGAACTTTATGTGCAGGTGAAAGGCTGGACACATGATTACAGTTAAGGGAAGTAGAAACGGAAAAAAATACATTTGAATGAGAGGCAGTTATCATAAAAGATGAATGGCTAAAAGTAGTCGTGAGAAGGCTAGCAACAAGTTTTCTGGAACATTTCAGAAATCATATGAGAAAAGAAGATGGATGTGCATGGGGCGACTTAGAAAGGCTATTTCAAACCATACCTTCTGGCATGGTTTAAAGCATGACAACAGACAGGGAAGAAGTCAAGAAATGACACTGCTGATTAAATGGCCAGGAAATACTGCCATTGCAAAATACTCTATAGGGCAGAATTATTCAGAGCTCCTGAAGGTGATCCAGGAGGTCTGAGCATAATATACTGGTACTATCCAAACAAACAAGTAGTGATCTGATGCATCTGTATATAACTTCTCTTCAATATAATTTGCATGAGTCTATAATTTGCCATGTACAAATGAGTCATTCATTGCAAACTGAAATGTCTTTATAGTTGATCCTCTATTACATCAAATGCTTGCATTTGGTCATATTGTGCTGCTGTATACTCAGTATTTTTATTCTCTAAGAAGCAGTGTTTTCCAAAGTTGATAATTCTGCAATCAGTATGAAAATAACAGAATTTTCAATTAATTAAAACTCCTAGCATTTATCATTGCATGTTTACATCCACCATGCCCCCTGATGAAAATTTTGATACATGTTTTGTGCTTACAAAACATGCAGGTACTGGAAGCATTTCTAATATGCATCATCAGCATTCAAATGATAAAGACACTTCAGAATGCCTATTATTGGTTTCAGACACTTCCCTGCAAGCCCATAATCTGCTGATGTGAGAATCAAGAATCCTAAATCCTAAATATAAGAAGTGGTGTTGCCTAGCAGCAGCAGTGAACCTGGGACAGCCTTGCTGCAGGTGGATCTGGCTGGGCAGAGCTCTGCAGTGTGGAACAGCACCTTTTACCAAGCTGGCCTTTGCATCTCTTAGGGATAAGAGCTGACTTCTGTTCAAAATATCTTGTTCTCTCAACTCAGATAGGTCTTTTGACTGAAGCATTACAGAGGCACATTTACTCTGAATCACTGAGCATTGTACAATGAAAGTGCTGGATCAGCACTGGTAAAACTTCCAGTGAAATGTGGAAACTGGAGAGGCAGTAGAGGATCCTAGACTGGACCCTGTTGAAACATGTGGCCAGGAAGGACTAGGAAAAGAATAACACATTCTCGGTTCCTTTAGTAAACTGGCAAGTCCAGCTCAAAGTTTATTTAATTCATCTACATTATGCTGAATTTAGTAAAATTCCCCTGTTTTCCATACCCAGGAAGGAAGCACAGTGAGATTTATAAGACTCTTCTTCAGCATAGAAGGGAGATTAAATATTTTTTAATTCTTTGTTTCAGCCTTGAATAATGATGTTTATAAGATATTAATATAATATACCTACATTCATCCTGTTTCCCTAATAGTATTACAATGTAATGCCTTGGGATCTCTAAGCAGTTATCAAAAGCCGGTAATCATAATTGTTGCTATTTGTCAAGTAACTATTTAAAAATTAATTCTCGTTTTCCTCTTGTTTCCAACCCTGGTCTTCTCCAGCACATATTTCCCTTGTGGAAAAGGTGCTTCTGGCATCAAGTGTTGGATACAGAGGCTTTCCATTATCACATGCTGGGCAATACATCTGGAACCTGAGCTTAGGCAAAGATAAGCAGCCTCTATCCCACATCCTTATCTGATTTAGGAGAGAGAATAAGCAAGCATACCTTCTTATTGAGCTGGGTGAGGTTACTACTGATTCACCTGCCTAAACTGGCCCTCAGCCTTTAAAACTGATTAAGAACTGCAAAATCTGAGTAGGTCTTTAACAGTTATCTCACAGAATGTTGTATGGAAGAAGTTTTACTTTTAGGTAATTAAGAAGGACGTATATGCATCTCTTTATTGGGATTTTAAATTAAAACCATGCATTTCTATAAACTGCTAATTTTAATTTCAAGGAAATTATTTTTCCTACTGATTATATCTTAATCTATGTCTACATCTATATCTACATCTATATTTCTCTGCCTCATATGGACAAACAAATGAATTTGCTCTCCAAGAGAAATTATTTTTAATTTTATTTCTAAGCATCCTTTGAAAAGCTGTTTCCTTTTTTGTTGTCAATTCACCATGTGTGCTTTCTTGAGATATATACGTGGATAGGCGTTTTAGTTACAGACAGAAAGGGAACACAGCTTATAGATGGACACAAAAAAAATTCTTTAGTGTAATTAAAGTCAAGTCAAGTCAAAATGCACTGGCTTATTCTTGGTTTTCTGTTCCCACTATCATCTGCCTCCACAAGGCTGCACCCGTGTAGTCACTGTGATTTCTGATTATGGTCCTGGGGCCTCTGAATGTGAATGTGCTTCATGGCACTACATTTTTATCCAACATTCGTCTGTAGTTCACTCTACACAGAATAACTCAGTGTTAGATCACTGGGCATTACTTCACAATGAATGTTACGCCATCGCTCCACACAGCTAAACTAAAGCTAAGACATCTTGCAAAGACAATAGTCATCTCACTGCTAGACAACTGCTAAAACTACAAAGAGCCCAAGGCAAGGCAAATCCAGACAAGTCCCGAGGCCAGCACTGTTACATCAGTGGAAAGCCTGGGGCCTTTTACTAGTGGTGGTGCAATCCTGTTCCCTGAGCTTAATTCTCTAATGTCCCAGAGATCAGAGACCCCATATTCCTTCTGCATAGGTGGGTGAGAAATAAAGGTAACAAAGATTAGTGATAGAGACTCACCATGTTGAGTTGCATAGAATATGCAATATATTGCATTAAAAAATGTTAGTCCTTTCATAAACTTCTTACAATTGATCTATATGAAGGAAAAGCACCAACACATGCACTTCCATAGTTAAAAAAAATAATAAAGTACAATGAAATGAATTATATCTGGATATAGCCAAGTTTTTTTCAGTCTTCTGGTCTTTCTAGCATATACAGAAACTGAGGGAGATACTTGAAGCTGCTAAGTTTTGGTACGAAGTGCATGTATTTTTGGCATTACAATAACTAATTACTTATACAGTGTATTTTATGAGCAGCCTACCAATATTTCTAATGAGTGTCATAATAATTTATCATCTGAATTCATATGGAAGCAAATGAGCTGGCCTGTTATCAAACCAGACGTCCAGCTAGTGAAGTGACCAACACTTGTTGCCAGGGAGAGAAGGCTCAGCAATCCAGCAGGAGACGGTCTTCTGACTGTGCAAATACAGTTCTCAAAGAAGATTGTCTTTTGTGTTTCCAGAGGAGTTACCCTTTCATCTCTCCAAAGGGATGTGCTACTCCATGCTGCATTGTGGCTGCTCCTCTTGCCACCTTATTCCTCCCTTTGGATGGGTCCTTCAGTTTGTGATTGTATCTTTTTGGGGTAGAAATGGAGTAAATTAGCCCACTTTAAAAACAAAACAAAACAAAACAAAACAA
>NW_008592822.1:0-12330 GCF_000691845.1 Merops nubicus | reverse complement strand
CGCAGCCCCCTTGCCTGCGGAGCCTGAGGGCAAGCAGGGGTACTTTTTTTGTATAAGTATTTAATCTTCACAGCATCCAGTGATAAGTACAAAGGTCTGACATCTTTGAGAGGTGGAGAGATAGAGGTGATACTGCTTTCCAGTGGGCATGGAAAGAGTAAGAATCATTGTGAAAAGCGTGCACTCACCATGGAGGGCCTTGCAACAAATATTTCTGTAGTAACAAATCTTTATAAGTTCAATTTCAGAATATAGAAACTTGCTGATGAAGATGTTACTGCTTTTTGCCAAAATAGTTTGAAAAATAATTACCCTATAATTTCATCAGTGCAAAAAGGAGCTACGACTTTTAAAAGCTTCTTCAAGGTTCCCACCAAGTATTCATTCACACACAGACCTCCTGACCGTGAAATACTTAACTGTTTCCACTAGAAAATAACCACACTGTCTGTTTCCATACTGACACTTTTTTTTTTTTTTTAAATGAAGAAACTGAAAATTAAAGAAATAAATGGGGTAATCCTCAACTACTATCCCTTTCTGTCTGAAAGCAACAGCATTTCCACCAGGGAAGGGATAGAAAAAGAATTTAAACAATTCTGGAAGATTTCAGGTTAGGAGGGGAAGCTGTCAGATTTAATCAACTACAAATCAGTGTTTAAAAAATTCTTCTTCCTCTGAAATATCAACAAAGAAGACAAGCTAAGGACAGACCTAGTTCCAGGCAATTTATAGGTATGTTTGAGTAGCCTGACCCTCACAATTTAAACACTGAATTGTAAGTTGTATATCCAACCACTTGAGTGGAACGCAGAATTTTGCACCTGTGAATAACCTACTGTAAAATTATCCTTTGCAATAGTGCTCATAAGGGAAATACACAGAAGTGATGCAGGAAATACAGCTGAGGTAAACGCTTTGGAATATTTTTGGACTACTTATTCTATGCACAATCCTGAACTGTGGAGGTTGTGTAACTTCATCTTAAGCACCATGACTATGAGACAATCTGGGGACATTTTATGTGAAGTTTAAGCTGCCATATGATTTCCTGAAGGTGAAGGGTAGATTGTGCTCTCAGGATAGGTTGTGTTCTCAGACTTTCAGAACAGGCATTCTGACTTGTTCACAACCTATGAAAAGGAAGACAAGAAACTTAGAAAGGGCTGTAGATTTTGACCATGGCCATCAGATGCTACTCTTTTCTTTTTAACACCATGTATGGCCTAAATATAGGAGGGAAGATTCCTGCAGAAAAAATGTTCACACTGCTAAGCTCTGAGTATTAAAAGAGATCTTCTTTCTTTAGTGTATACCCAAGCTAGAAATCAGAAACAATTTCTAAATCATGATCTCATTCTCAGCCTGGGAAACCAAGCATCAAGACCAATGTATTTAAGGAATTTGGAGAACCTGTTCTTCAGGAGAATGCTAACAAGAAACTGTTTTTGTCCTAGTTAAAATCTTTCTAATAGTATTATTACAAGAGCCAGCAAATAAACTAAAGTAAGTAGGATAGAATATGATCATAATTAGCCTCCATTAGTATTTGGTAAAGAAGTTTTCCTGCTATGCTTGCTTGGGAGCTGAAATGCTATCCTGATAAAGGTTGGCTAAACAATTTCTGAGGATGAAAGGCTGATTCAAGCAGTGCACAAAATATAGGGCTGTGGAGTCTATCACAAGCCACAGCAGTGGAGGAATTTCCAAAGGATTAATTGGTTAGTCACCCATCACTCCTGCAGCATTTCATTGCAACCAAGTTACAATTCACAAGATAAGTGAAAATAAGACCTTTAATTAGTATCTTGTACTTTTGTTCTATGAGAAAAATAGTGTGAAATATCAACTAAGCTCAGTGTCAGCCCTCAAGTGAATTTAAGAATATGTATAGCTATTTTACAGTTATATTAGAGTTGTATAACTGTCATTACAATTAGATAATGTTAGGCTCTGAGAAGGAAACCGTTGATTTTTAGCAAGGCCAGATGCTCCATAGTAAATAATCAGCTTGGGGAAGAATGACTGCAGTGAAAGCCGACAGATTTAGCTCGGAAAGTTCTGAGAGTTCAACTGTTTCTTGCAGAAATCTAGTTTGGGAAGCAGTGGAAGTTATTTCAGTGTATTAAGCCTGTAGTTTTAAAGTGCAAAATGCTTACTGAAAGCATTGTAGAGATGAAAAGAGAGAAGCTTCTCTGTAGAGGCCTCTGCAAACTCACATGCAGTTTAGAAAAGATTACAGTATTGTGATCATAAAATTGACAGTCTGGAAAATAGGCCGTACTATTCAAACCACATGCTAAACAAAGTCAGCCACAGAAGTTCAAAGGCAAAAACATTGTTGAATTTATAATCAAATAGTTACTTAAAAACTGGGAAGGCAATTCCTTTATATTTCTATAAGCTCACACATGATTGTCTCAGCCAAAACCCGTGAAAAATACTCAGTAAATGAAGTGCCATTGCATGGCCTTAGAATCCTGGAAAAATCTGCTGGCAACAGGATTCATTCATTCATTTACTTCCCAGAAATGAGCTTTAGGGACATTAAATAAACAACCTATTACAAAATCCACTAAAGCTAATAAAGATTTTCTCACTGATGTTTTTGAACTTCAAATTGATGGAGAGAAAGGATAAATATCTTGGGAGCAGGAAAGATGAAGGCTATTTTTGTATATCCAACTGTGCTCAGAATTTACCATTACCTGAAAACTGCTCAACACTGCAAGGGACTGAATACCCCTAACTTAATTGACTGGAAACAAAACAAAAAAAAATTATAGAGTTGTTTTCCTTGTTTTACAAGTCCAACTAGTGTCAGGCAACGTACTTGATAAAAAGTCCCTAAACGTTCAGACCTAGCCAGACAAGGATTTCTCCACAATGGAGAAAGATGGCAAATGGCAGAAGGTGGCATAGTCAGGTCTGTGATGTTGTACCACGTGTGTGGGCATGCCTGAAGTGTGGCTTCATGACTCCTCTGAACCTGTATCCCTTTTTGACCCCAACCAGATAGTCCATGGGCGGTTTTGATGAATAGTGGAAGATATGATTCTGGATTTTGTTGAAGTTGGATTTGCTGTATTGGAAGCTAGTTTATGGAATACCATACTACCGAGTACGGGAAGGGCACAAACTGACCACCCTGCTTCTACCTGTGAGAGCTCCCAAGCACTGTCACCTTCATGCCTGCTTTCCAGCCCAGCAGCAGACGTGGTGGTGGTTTGTCACTCTGAAATGTTCATGTCTGCACAACTGGATAGACTGGAGTGTTTTAAGTGAGCCAAATGATAGTTATGCATAATGAAAGTTATGAATTTGGTTCCCTTTCTGGCACATGACTGCCTGAATGCAGACACTGGTTTTCAGAGAATGTGTTTATGTGAACCATCTCCTCAGGTGATCTCAGTCCACAGAGCTCCCTGAAGTTGACAAAACTAATAGATAGATCAGCTGAGGATCCTGGCTTAGGATTTTTGTTAGATGCTGCATAATGCATTTGACTCCTATTTTATTTGGGACCACTAAGGATCAATCTCTTCCAAAGAGTTTCTGGACCATGTTGTACATTTTTTTTATATCTCTGTGGTTTGTTTGTTTTTTTTCCTAGGCTTTTGAAAAAGGAAGAAAATTTTATTTTTATCCCTCGTTCCCGTGAAGAGCTTCCAGAAAACTTTCCAAAGGAAATTCCTGGGATCTGTTACTTCCTCGAGGTCAGAAGTGGTCAGAAGCCACCAAAACCCTCCGTCACATCTGCCAGAGCAAGAAAGATTTCTTACAACATTGGCACCATGTTCCTCCGGGAGACTAGCCTATGAGGCCTGCTGCAGATCAAAGACTCATCAAAAAAGCACAAGCCCAGAACTGGGTCATGACAGGGGAGCTGGAGGTTCTTTCTATTTCACTGCCTTGTTCTGAACAAGCAGTAAAAGCTCCATGTAATGTCAGGCAATAATAATTTTAAAAGGTGGGTGACTGCTGTCGGTAAATAAAGTGGAGATAGGGGAAAAAAAAAATTAAACTACGTTACTTCCACTCCCAGAGGAATTTCTTTCATAAACTTCAGTCTGGCCCCTCTATGATGAACAAAATCAAACAAAACAAAAAAATGCCCAACTCTCAAATTAGAGGGTGGTTTTGTTTTGTGCAGAAAGGATGATGGTTCTCTGTAGATTTGCACCAGCTAAGCAGAATTGAGAGTCAGTTCTGATTATGCATTCCTACATTTAATGTGTTCTTCAGTAAGGTAATGGTGTTTTTTAACTTTATGAACAAACATTTCATACATATAACTGTAGACCTGTTGTAACCTTCCTGGCAGGAGGAAATATAATTCAATACAAATATTGTAGGAATTTTACCTATTTTTATACATATTTCACATTCTGGATAACTGCATTCCACATACTGTAAGCTGAGTGAGCTTAAATAGCTTTTCAGAAGAAGCTACTGTATATTTCATACATCCTACCTATAAAATATTATTGTTGTACAAGTAGGAAGAAGTAATTTTTTGACATTTTTGGCAACCAAAATACTGATATTTTACAGAAAAAAAAACCACTGTTACATCTCTTCACCTGATGTTTGTTCTAAAGCTTTAGATGAGCATTGTCTTGCTTATATAAAATAATATTCAGCATTTGTCCTACAGTGCTGTATGTTCAGTCCTTCCAGGACAATGCAGTTGAAGTGTAGAAGATTCATGTGTTGACAAACAGAAAAGTTCTGTTCAGTGGGACTTGTTTCCCATTAAATTATCAGCCAAACTGATTTTTGGTTGAAGTCCTGGACTTTTTAAAAAATTTTACCTTGTGAAAGCTTACTTTGAGGTGTTCCAGCAGACACTGGAAACTCTCTGGATACTGGTTGTCCGTATTTTTTTTAATAGGACTTGTGCTCCTACTCCAGTTCAGTTATTGAAAATCCTGTCTCGTATTAATGATGCTCATCTGGAAATTTCCTCTATTGCTGGATTAGCTAAAAGGTCCCCTGTTTTAGCTAATGTAGAAAAAAAACCAAAACAAACCAAAACACAACAAACAAACAAACAAACAAACAAACAAAAAAACCCCAACCACCTACTGAAAAAAGGAGGGCAGTACTTTCCCATGTTTAATGCAAATGGCAGTTCAAGGTTTAGATGACCCCTTGTAATTTCTTTTTAAAAGGTCAATTCTTTGCTGTTGAAATAGAGTTTTATTGTCTTCAGTGAATACAACTGAAACAAGATGTGGATCTGTCCCCTAACAGGCATATTTTCAGACATTTTTTTTATTTCTCAGGTTTTCCTTTTCAAAACTAATGGCAGTCAGTTTTCTTTTGCAGGTGTACTTCCTTTAGGGTCATACTGAAGTGGGGACGATGTTCTGCTCTTGCAGATAGTCCATTAACACCTGTGCAGTGATTCCAAAGTGACTTAGCTTTATGTGGACCTGATCAGAACTCACTGAAATCAAAGATAAGACTCAGCAGTACTAGGAAGCATGAGAAGCTCTGCATTTCTTTAACTCGGACCAAAAATCAGTTTAATTATGGGACAGTCATAATGTAGTCATAACTTGAGGCACCTTTTGAATATGAGTAAATAACTTTCACATGTCCAGTTTATCTAGTTTCTGTGGAGGGAATGACAGTGCTGTACTTCTCCCCTTTGACCCATGTGTCCAAAGTGGAAGCAAGTCAGTGTGGCACCATGAGCCTGTGCTAAACATGTTTCAGGCTTCCTTTCCGTGAAGCCTTTCTGGATGAGAAGGGACTATCTTGAACCTATATGGACTCTAGCATGTAGAGGACATCTGAACTTACCATGTTTTTGTTTTTTTTTTTTTTTTTTGCTGAATAGGGTAGATGTATAAGAATTAGCCCAGAAACTTATGTACATGGAAATTCCCTCACTTTCTAGAAGAACATTGATGTTAAGGATTTCTTCCTTTGATATTAGAGCATCCCTGAGATCGGAGGAGTTAATCTTTTATCTGCCTGGATAAACAGCATCTGGAGCTCTGCTGCCTATATGAAAATCACTTAAAAAACCTGGTTGAGCTTAAAGTTGCAGAATTTCCATCCAAACTACAGATCTGAGAGTTGTCTGCACATGATAACAAGTTTTGGCCCATAGCCATTAGTTTGCACATACACAGGATGTAGCATGTGTTTTTTTCCTGGGAACACCAGTGAGACATGCAAGAATCATAAGTGGAGCAAAGTTTATGTTTCCCCACTGGAAGAGGAAGACCACCTTCTAGCTAATAAAGCTGTGATTTTTAATGCCATTGCTTAGTTCCCTAGGGTGAAAATTTTTCAAATAGCTACAGTGAGATTCATTCTGACTTCACTGGCACAGCCTCATTGTTCAGTAGGTGCTGATGTCAGAGTGCCAGTCTCTCTGGCGAAACTCTTTTTCCCTCCTCATCACATGTAGTCCAGTGTGCAGACACAAACACAGAGGTTCAATAACTTGTCTCTCAGAACTGTCAATATAGAATCTTTAGGCTAATTCTGTGGCTGATCTTGGTAGATCTACAGAAACATTTTCATGAGAAATGATGGATAAATGGTAATTCTAATAGAAAATTGGGGAAGCAATCTAAAAAAATACTATCACCATCCTCATCCTCTCACAGACTGTTTATTCATTAAGGAAATTTATAATTGCAGAGATCAGTGCAAAAACTGAAAATTGATGTCAGCATCACCATGGAGACAATGACAGTGTTTGCAAATAAGTCATCTAGCTTCCCAAATGAGAGTAGACTTACTGTATAAGAAAATACAGTCTCTGCTTTTTATAAGCTTCTGTAAAGGTAACGTGTCCAGAACTTCAGCACTGATGCTAAGCATTGTCTTATTTGTTTCTGAATTATGACAAGGGAAATTAATAAAAAAGTGTGGGCTTTCTAGGGATATTTTTCTATCTCAATGTGAGGAAAGTATAAAACAAATTCTCAGCACTCTTTAACTTAGTAGTTGCATCTGCTGCCTTTAATATTAGGTTGCAAGTTTATTTCGTTAGACAGCTTTATGAAGTGAAATTAAATTTATTATCAGGATTGATGCTGTGAAGTCAATTAGATGGTAGTCATACTCAACATTTCTTCAACAACAGTTACTTTTAGTGATAGGGAAAACTTTCTCATTTTCCTGTCATTGTATTCATAAGTAAAAAGGTTCTCAGAGTTTTTATACCTTGGAAGGATGGGGGTGGAGAGGTTAGAGATACTGAAATGGATGCAGAAGTCACATAATCTAGTTGGGATTTTCTTTTAGCATTTTCCTTCCTATAAAGCAGATGATCTTTTGTTCCTTGGTTAAGGATTTACATGCCTGTGTTTCTTCACAAAGCTGCAAGTAGCAACAATTCTTGTCTTGAGTTTCTGTACGAAACAAATCCACCCTCTCCGAGGATGCCGAGGAGAGATCAACTGCACATTGCCTGTACAAGGGAAAGGGAGGATGATGTGAGGACCCTAGCTGGGGTCATTGGTTTCTTTGATGCAGACTTGTTCTGTGCAGCTTTCCTCTGCTCCAGGCTCAGAGGGACCAGAGAACGTGGACTGACCACAGAGGCAGACCCAGTGGCCAACTTCTTGCACAAATGTCATGAGACCTAAGTAAACAGAAGCAACAGTCATTCCTCTAGAGCACTTTTTACAGATCTTGTGTCAGATTTTTCCATCTGCTTGAAGCTCCCCATCACACAGGCTCTTCTATGGTGGAGCACATAGAGGTCAGGAACTCAGAACAAGAAGGAAATTGTGATGGAGTGATGGGTAAATTTTGTTCTACATCACTCTGTTAATATCTGCTGTTCAAAGACAAAAGCCTCTGCATGGGAGAATTGCTGCTAAGCCAGGACTCTCAAAGTGAGGTTTTCCTGTGGCATCCCACAGGATATTTCTTTTTTAATTCTAAAGAGCCAATAGTCATTAACTGTGGTTGTGGTTTTGGCTTCAGTGCTCATTCCCACATCCAGTTTGAGATCTGAGTCTCTTTGGAAAGCCATTTTGGAGCCTGGAAATATGCTTCTGCAAACAGAAAACCAAAACTTTTAAAACCTTGGATATCTTGTATGGGAATTGCCTGTTCTGAAGAAGAAATCCCTGTGGTTGAATCATTAGCAGGTCCTACTGCACTTCATTGCTTCATTGTGTGCATGCCATTTCACAGTGCCTTCTCCTCCTATGCTTAGACTGTTTGATAGCAAGCCCAACAGTGTTATCAGGTGTATAACCACCTTTTCCATTTACAGCTCTCATTTTTTCTGTACAATCAAGCAGTGCAGAACCATGATGTTACATGTATGTGAAAGTATCATAGCACTGTGCTGAGGCTTAAACTCTGCTGATGGATTTTACATTGTCTATTTCTTCCTCTCAGTAGATCCTTCTCTCAGACAATTCAAAAACAAAGGGAAAAAAGAAACCCACTTAAAACTGCTGTGTTGAGTTGGAAGCGCATATGAAACCTGATTTAGTTTTTGGGGCAAGTTTAACTGCTGGACAGCTTTCAGATTCTTCAGCTGCCACAAGCTGTCATGGCTGCATGCTTCATGCAGACTGTCTTGCCAAGAGGTCTGTACTCAAACGGGAATGTGGCAAACGTGGGCCCTTTTCTGAGTTTCCTCTTCCCATGTCAGGCCACCACCTCACCTCTGCTGAGTGCTCAGTGCTCACCAAGGAGAGCTAATTCCTTATTCTAATGCAGTCTCAGAGCTTCTGGATTCGTTTTTGGGTTCTGGTGGTATTTTGCAAAATTATACATGCGTAATATTGGAAATAGCAACATGCTTAAATTAGCAGCAAAACAGACGCATAAAAAAGCCTGCCAAACTCAGAAACGGTTGATTCCCTTCCTTCAAGGTAATACATTATTCATAGCACTGTATTGATATGGAGTGTGCCAGTGACAGCAGAGGCTGTGGATGGATTGAAGATGCTGAGTCTGCAGGAGACAATCAGCTCCTGCTCATAATTCCTTCACTTTGCATGCTTTTGCCTGCTCTCGGTCAGGCTTCTGCTCTTCAAAAGACCTCCACTTTCCTTCTTTTAGCACCCTCTGTGTGATGTAGATAGTGAATAATTCTTATTAGTGTTCTAGTGATCAGCAGATCTTAGGATCTGTTGTTGACATGTCTGCTTATATCTAAAGAATAACTGGGATTAAAGGGCTGATCTTACTCTTTGCAGCAAAAACAAAACTACTGCAGTGACACAGCAGGCACTCACATCCTTAGAGAGGGAGAAGACCACAGTGCCAGTTGTCACTGGTAGATTTGGGTGGAGAAGTCAGTACATTAACTGTCTGTGGCATGTTTTTAACTTTCCCAAGCACTAGATTTGTCCGTGCAGCTGGGAGTTATTCCTTAACAATGTTATTAATTCACAACGCATGAGCAGCCTTACCACAAAAATCTGTAAACCGTTTAACCTCATAGACGTGATTGATCTTTGTGTCTTGGCTCATGCATGAAAGCAAGAGAAACAGTGAAACTAGGGAATGTTACAGCTCAGTCATAGGTGAGATAGCTCACTTCTGCAGATGCTTACTTGTTCCTGTGGCTTAGAAAGGTTGGCCTTCTGTTATCTGTGGTCCAGGTTAGTATCACTGTGTCTCTATAGCAACAGAATGGCCTCTGGAAAACAGCATGAGGCATCTCAGTTTGCTTCTCTGTGGGCTGGGGTTCACATTAGAGAGGCCAATATAGTAAGTGGAGCAAAGTGACAACTTTGCTGTCAGCCTTAACAAAAAGATCAGTGGAGGCAGATGTTAAACCAGCTGTTTGCTCCTGGGATTTTAGTTGCCAAAGGCAGAGTGAGGCTGAACATGTTTTGTTTTGGACAAGAAGAGAAGACACAGGGTTTCATAGAAACAAGTGTCTTCCCTGCTTTATGGCTAGCAGTAGAATGAAAGGACATCAAGGGGCACCCGTTGGCTCCCTTGGCTGCAGCAGTGCTCACTTACACCTTCAGATCTCTGGCCCGCTTCAGCATTAGCATACCAAGAATCAAGTTTTCTCTGAAGACTAGGGGAGAAGTAAATGCTTCAGGCACTTGTCCCTGTTGCTATAGACACAATATGAGGTTGTCTAAATCCCTGAGTGTGCTTAGCTTTTTCAGTGACCCAGATGGCAAATTTAGACTAGACATCTATTTTTTAAGATAACCAAGAGAAGTGAGACTGATCCCACTGAATTAAGCTCTTTCCAGCCCAAACTCTGTGTCTTGAATCTTTTAGTCTTGCTGCTTTTCAGAGGTTTGCATTGGCCAAAATAAATTTTATCAAACTAAGTGGCAGAGGGATAGATAAGCATATTCCAGGATAAATAAGGTTTGATATGGTAGCCATGGTGACTGTCAAGAACAGGGACTACTGCAGTTCTGGAAATCTCGTTCTTCTGATGCCTGAACCCTTTACATATGATATCACCCCTGCCATTCACAGATTCTGGATGCCATGAGGTCTGTGATTTAGAAAAGCTTTGAGCTTTTTGCTGCTAGTCCAATTATGCAAAACCTCTGGACCCTCTTCACGTGAACTACCTGCCAGAATGCCTACATAAACCTTGTTAGTTGTCCTGTAGTGAAGATGGTAATAAAATGCATAAGTTCTGAAGAGCAGAGAGATATTTACCAGGTTATCATTAAAATGTGGGGGTTTTTTTCACTTTTGTGAATTTATAAGCCCAAAATTAAGTTTCCATTAGCAGAAGGTCTCATATTGAGCTATGTGTTTTCTAGATAATTATTCCCTAGCAATACTCTCTAATGACTATTCTTGAAGCAATAAGTAAAGCCATGCTGATCTAGTCTGTGTAGATTTGTGTACAATGGCTATCATCTTAACAAAGCACCTTTTAGCAGAATACTAAATGGCAGAGTAGCATCCTGTCGTGTCCTTCCATCCTCTACGCAGGGGAGAAGAGTATGTAGCAGAATCATTTGATTTTGTGAGGTGTTGTCTTTTTGTTACTTTTCTAAAAGTATATTTTGCTAATTACTTAAATAAAGAAGAGCAAAATCAGAACCAGAGACCAGGGTTGGAAAAGAGTTTTAGCTGTAAACTGAGTGTTTTAAAGACTGCTCACTAAGACTGGTCTCCCACTCCAGAAACAAAAGTACCAGTAATATATGTAAGATATAACCAGGAATGATAAATACAAGCAATAAAACAGGCAGGTCTATATAATTAATACCTTCTGCTTTATACACAACAGTAAATAGATGCTTAATCTGATGAATACCCAGAGAGAAGGAATACTTTTTAATCCATTTTGACATTTGTTTATTTTCAGTATACCTCTAAGGTATTATTTTTTCCTTCCATAATGAGAGTGGAACATACTGTTAAATCAATATCAGAGTTTCTGAATTTGCTGCAGAAGAACATGGTTAGGAATAAATAACTATCAAGGAGAGTTTTTTTAAGGTGAGCCATTGCTTGAGAGAACAGATCATAGGAAAAAGGAAAAAGAGGTATGAACAGGTATATTTACTTTAAAAGTTTTTATGGTACTTCTGATAAAGCACAGCTGCCTGGTTCAGGTTATTTGCATTTGCTAAGAAGGAGGTGGAAAAATTTTCAGTTGTATTAAGGGACATACTTCCCAATCCCATTTTCTCTGTTTAAACACAGCCTCTTTATGAAGGTTGAACCTAACTTTGCTGAATGATTCTGAGGTTCCGAATGCCCAAAGAGGTCTTGGAAGTGTGGGTTATCAATCCATATAATTAATGTTCCTTTGAAATGTTGTTCATAGTGATGTAGGAAAGTAAATTCTAAATATCCAGCCAGTAGTAAAGGTGCATTTCCCTAGTGCTAATCTATGATGGATGATGAAATGTGGGATTCTGTTATGATCTGTACATTTTTTTACACCTTTTTTCAAAGTGATGCTCGCAGATGTGTTGCTCTAAGTGTATGAATGCTTTGGTTTTCAGTGAGGATGAGGCTAGTTACCTAGCTTTATAATGTACTGAGGGATCCTAAGGGAGAAAGCACTGTCCAGCCAGCTCCATTCAATTTAGTCCATTTACTGAGTGAGTGTCATGCTGAGTCTAAGATTTACTTTCTCATTACATCTCTAAGTCCTGTCCCATGTGCTTGCCAGTGTTGTAAGTATTCCTTTCCAGAAACTTCTAACAGGTCCTGCAGGTATATAGATAAGTAGCCAAGAAGGAGAAAGCATCTGAAGAAAATGAAGTATGTGTGTAGGAGGGACGTGCTGTGCATAGATGCGCTGCTGGTTCTAAGCTTTTTTGTATTTGGAAGTTGGATGACCCAGAGAATATTCTGTGTGTGATGCTGTCGCGTGAAGGGAAGGGGGTA
>NW_008592821.1:22175-57582 GCF_000691845.1 Merops nubicus | reverse complement strand
CGGTGACAGGGTTTCTGGGGCTGTAGCACGCCGCTGACACTCGCCTGACCTTGCTGCGCTTTTGGCAGGTGGTTCCCTATCCCTGCGCAGCACAGAGTTATTAAAAAACCCATTAACAGTTGTGTTTGTGCTCGCCAGAAGCCCACCCTCCCCAAATTTATTTTTTTTTAAAACAGTTTTTCTTGAATATTGTTCTCCTTTTGCTACATGTAATTTTGGCTTACTGGGAAAGATATTACTTAACTCAGTGCAGCGATACATCGCTTTTTTTTTTCTGGATTTGTGAGGGTGAGGAAGGAGAATTAACCTCTCCAAGGCAGGGGAATTCTGCTGTACCCGGTATAGTTTTCATTGTTTTACTTGAAAAAGTTTTGTTTGACCCAAGCTTGATTGTGTTTAGTTCCTGACAATTTTTTTTTAAAATGCTAGTTCTAAACATAACCACCCCGGCTCCGAAAGGCCACCATTGTTTATTGTTTTCCTTTTAATAAACTTTTTTTTTTTCCTGTCTTCTGGATGGCTAGAAAGAGAACAAAAATCGACTTAGTGAATGAAAAACATCTATAACAATTTTGTTACTGTGGATACTGTTTGGGAGTGTGACTGTAGTGAGGAATCCTCTCACAGTGATCTAAGTTGTACAGAGGGTCTGATGAGTTTTTGTTGCTCTGAAATGAGTAAATTGCAATTTGGGCTACAGTAAATCTCTCCTTCCAGGGAAACTATTCTGTAGGGAGATATTTATTACTTCACTATGAGTTTGTGTGAGAGAGATCAAATATGTATTATATTTGGTGCTGTAGAATTCACTGAAATATCATAGAATGCTATCAGACTGAAGCTGATCAGGAAACCCTTTGCTCATTGACAGGACATCTCACGTGTGCTCCTTTCGTGCTTTCCTGTGCTGAATGCAGTATTTAGGGGCCTTTAAAGTTGGGGGTTTTTAGAAAGAGGAGGGAAGTGCCTGCCTGTGCTATAGCTTGTTCCTCTCAGGAGGCTGTGTGATGCAATTGCCAGGGAAATCCTGGAGCTGACATCCCAAGGTCTCGATCTAGGCATCAGCTCTGTGTAGGCAGAGCTCTACGCTCAGGAGTTAATTGGGATTGTTGATGTCTTTAGGGATCTGTCCAGACGGGCACCAGTCTGCTATCAGAGAAAAGCCTATGTTGCTTACAAGCATTTCCCTCATCTTTCTACTTTAATGACATCTTTCTCCAAGAAAAATGCTGAATCTTTTCCAATAACTGCTGAAGTATATTTGAAATAAAAATCTCATTCCTCTGGAGGCTTTCCTCACTGATAAATGAACTATTATGCTGTTCAGCCAAAGAAGATATTCATGTCTTGCAAAAATTGAAAAAAACATATTAATAACTGATCCTGTGTCTTAAATAAATTCCATATTAAGTTGGACAAAATATATTTGTAATTAAAGGAAATGACAACAAGCCCACATTTGATATGCATCACTGGGTAAATAAGTGTGGAAGTTATTCCTGTGTTTAAGTGTTTGTAGGATGAAAAATGAATTGCTTTGGGCCTACTCTGCTAAAACTCTGTGGAACTTTGGGCTTTCTCTAAGCCTTTACCACAAAGCTAACTAGAAATCTGGATAAAGCCTTTGCTGAAGGATGCTTCTAGTCATCAGAATGGAATTGATTGTGAGAAGGAGAAGCAAACACCCAGCCCATGGTGTCTGACTCAGACCAGAGACTCACACCTGCTTCTCCCATGACTGTTTATTATGGAGTTATTCTGGGTTGTCTCAGTCATTTTAATAGAATGTAAAAAGGTTCAAAACATTAAAATTTGTATCTGGAGAAAAGAAAATTGGAAGAGATCAGCAGGATGGGTAGGTCTCCTTTACCCTGATTCTGCTTCCTTTTGCACTGCTCATTCAGTGAGCAGACACTTTTGATATTGTGATAAACTTCCACACGTGTGATTGAGTTGGGCTCAGGGAGTACCTGAACTGTTCCGTGATCCTTCACTCTGCCCCTGTTCTTTTAGTCTTGAACTGTTCCTCCCTCATACTTTGACATCTGTTTAAAATTGATCTCTATTGTAGTACACTTAAAAAAAACCCCAAACCAACACAACCCCCAAACCAGCAGTTTTAAAGTGGGACAGTTTTTCTACTATTTAAACCCAGAATCAATAAAAATAGATGTGACTTTTAAGGAAAATCAAATACTAATTAAACTGTTAGCATGAAAAAAGAGGTAAAATAAGTACTTTAAGAAATATAGCCAAAGTTCTTCAGAGATGGAAACGAAAAACATGATAACACTTAATTTATAGGGAACCAGCAAGTCTGCTGGCCATAAGCTGTGTGTGAAGCTCGCCAGATTTGCTCTTTGTCCAAGCTAGGCAAAATGCAAGTGGGCAAAACTAGCCAAATAATGAAAATAAGAGTCTGTGCGTGTGAGAAATCCCTCTGATCTTAACATTCACTTATATTTTGTAATCCAAGGTGCTTAAAGCAAAAGGAAAGTTTGGTTTTATAGGGACTGATTATGGTGTGTTCTGCTGGGAACCGACTGTCGTGTCTTGATGACAGTCAGACAGCTCTGAAAGCAATTCAGTTTGCAGCTAAGTCTTTCAGCCACTCGTGTGCACAAGCATGATTTTTGTTTGGCATTTCATTCTATGGTCAGTGATGATGATGAAGTTGGCCACATGAATAAATTTTACCATGTTTTAAGGTAAGACCAGTTCACTGATTTAAGCTTAGCAGTTAATGCTGGTGACATTTTGCTTAGTCCACACAACAGCAAATGTCATTTTCATTCTGTTTGGTTTCTTGCACCATTTCATAGTTGCAGTTTTAGTAGTACAATGGGATGCTACTTCTTTCCAGAATAGTGGAATTTAGTGAGTATGATTATGTTTATAGTTTCAGAGACTAGAGACTTACTGTATGGAGAATTTCTGAACCTGAGGTATGACTGAAGCTAGAATTATCTACTGTGCTTCTGACTAATTTCTTGGTCTGTGCCCCGTGTAAGGATGAAACGAGACTGAGAAGTTCTAATATCTGAGCTCCCTAGATAATACTGTAACTTAACAGTTCAGAGTATTCTCAGTGGTGTTCAAGGGTAGAGGCAGAAGACAAACTGTTTTTAAGTATTTTGAAAATTATGCCTGTATTTATGAAGGTTTTAACACACTATGATAAGACATCTCAGTTCCAAATTCCTGGAACTTAATTTCAGATGAACGATCTAGATGAAAAATGAAAAAACTTAGAAGGGGAAGTGGAAGGACCTCTCAAGAATGACTTCTTTGGATGACAGTGGAGGGAATGAAAAGCTGCTATAAAGAACAGGGATGACTACTCTGTCTTTTGGGAAAACAGCATCCTCAAGACTTGTACTTCACCCACATTTCTCTCTTCCTGATCTAAAATTAAAAAAAAACCCCACACACATTATTAGAGGGTGGATTTGTGGGAGATGTACAAGTTTTGAATCAATTTTGCAAAGATTAAAGGTGGGTTATTGCTTTTCCTTTCATTTTCTTCTTCTTTCATGTCAGCAGTAATGATTTTTTTGCCTGGACCCACACCTTGGATGTTCAGGCACTGTCCCAGCCATGCACTGTCCTGAGACTCCCAGCCTACTTCATGCAACTTTGTGATGCTGGGATTGCTAGAGATGAGTGCTAGGCTGGCCTGATGCTTTCATGAAGTGCAGACCAATCCAAACACCTCGAAGTTCAAGTAGCACTTGTTAACACCCACTGGAAGACAGCAGGAGCTCTCAGTGTAGTTTTGCTTAGGGGACTTTCTTTTCACAGAACTCCTCTTCCTGCAGCTAAAGCCCTGGCTTGTTCTGCTCTCTCATGGGGTTGTGTGTGCCAAGCAAATTCTGTCCTGTCCCAGGAACTCTACACGTTTTTAACACTTGCTGGTTGTACATCCCACTGATGTTAAACATTTGTGCTGGCTTCAGCAGGTCAACTCAAATGAAGAAGTTTAGGAGCAGATTTTCCACTGGTAGGTCACGTGCTGCTGCGTCGGAGATTTATAGCCTTGGTCAGGATTCTTTTCACTTTCCTTTTAGACTTTAATAATAAAGCAAGTTTAGAAGGAATGCAAAGCAAAGTTGTGTCATTCTGTGAAGAATTATATAAGCACAGGGGAGAAAAATAATGGTTAAGATTGTTCATTTGCGTTCTGAAGGAGCCCAAATCAAAATAAATATCTTAATTTTTGTTTGATTGCTTTAATTAGTTACAAGACCTGGGTAACATGAAATTCGAGGGACTGTTTCCATAGCTGGCTAAAGGTGCCTTTCAGAAGGTCCTTTCTGTCAGTGAGATTTAGATTCTGAGGTGAGTTGGGATCCCCTTTTAGGGCAGGTGGTGTATCCTTTATTTTCTGAGGCATTTCTATTAATCTTGAACCAGTGAACCAAACAGCCCACTGTCATCCTGACTCTGAAGAATATCAGAAATCTTTATTGGAGAAATAAACTGAACCTCATCCACACAGACTGGTCTGAGGGGCACGTGGGTGAACTGATGCACCAGGCAACGATGGGTGTGCTGACAAATAAGCAGTGCAAGCAAATATCTTAAAAGTTTGCTTTTAAATCCACAAACTGTTTTACATTTTGCCATGCTTTTAATTCATTATTGCTTGCTTTAATGGGTATAAAATATTGAAAACTTTGTGAAAGCCTCAAAAACTGAGAAGAGAAATAAGAATACCCTCCTTCTTCTTTCATGGACAGGAAACTGTTGATTGATAAAAGTGCCAAGCTGCATCCCTGTTGTGAACAAAACAAAATATAACACTAAATATAAGAATATAAGCAGACTTCTTTTTTAGCAGTGCCTTTGAGCATGGTTGTCCTGAAGTCAGGAAATGTTGGTAAAGTTTTGTCTGGTTTGGACTGATGCTCTTCAGTATCAGTATCAAGAGAAGAATCTTCTCAATTTTACTGCAGTTTTCATTCAAGTTTTGGGGTTTTTTTATTTGTTGGTTTATTTTAATAATAGTTGCCCACACACTTTGTGCTCTCTGGGGGACTAGAGAGAAAAAGGGAATAAAATTCCAAACAGTGCAAGTTTAGGGACAGGAGGGAGGTAATTTATATTGAGTTGGAGTCATACCGTTTTAGGTAATCTTGACCTAATTAGTCTAATGGAACATAGTCCAGCACTAAGCATCTGTGTTCAGATTTTTCAAAAAGTAAAGATTAAATTTAAAGAGATTAGACAACTTTTTTTTTTTTTTTTTTTTCCCCCCCCTCTGCAAGATATTAGCTGTTCAAAAATGACAAAAATGTTCTTAAGCCTCTCTGAAGGAAGGGTGACCAAACAGAGTGCCTTTTGTCTGGCGCTGGAGCTTGCTTGCAGGCCAGGGAGAGGTGGAGCCCGGTCACCGCGTGCGGGACCAGGGACAGGACTTATCTCTCGCCAGCAGAGCGACTCAGGCCGGGGTATTAGCAGGGGGATTAAAAGTCGAAGTTGCTAGTGCAGCAGTGAAAACACTGGCCACCCACCAGGGCTGCTGCAGAGACGAGCTTGCAAAAGCGTTCTCTAAATGAGAGGGGAAAATGGGGCAGTGATCTGCCCAGTGCTAATGTAAATGAGCCTTGGATTCATTATATTGATAGTGACCTGGTGTTAAGGTATGGATAACAGATGGCACTGACTTTAAATAGAGCTCAGGCTTCTGCATGTTCATGTGACCTCTGAAAATGAATACGGGTCCCTAAATCTTGCCCTGAGGTAGTTTTGAGACCTTCACACTACGCACATGCAGATGGTGAATGTTTTAAGCAGCTCTACCAGGAAAGAAGTGAAGGTGCTGATGTTGTGTGAGGTACTCGCTGTCTGCTGCATAGCATGTAATCAAGTCTTGTTCAGATGGTCAGTTGTTAGTTTTTTAATGTTTCATTTCAGGGGATAAAATAGACTCACGAGTATGAGTGGGGGTTTCACATGGTGGTTGTCGTTCTTTAGTCCTTGTAGGTCATACACAGAGAATTGTCCAAAAACTTTTCCTTCTGTCCTTGGCTGGTGGTCTGTGTGAAATGAGTTTATCACTTTAAACTAGTTTTTGATAAACATAACTGTAAATTACAGACCCATCAACTTGATGTGCAGTAATCAGCATCTGTATTTCAGTGATTGTGTTGGTCATGAAGGATAAATGGTATTGTCATTTTATGTTGCCTTTCATTTTCTGCCTTTCTCTGCTAAGGATATTGCAGAGCCTTGTGTTCATAGTCTAATGGACGTTCAGATAAGTGCAGTACTTAATCAGGGTCCGTCCAGCTTGTTGTATATTTGCCCATCTACATCATGTGTCTAGTGGTAAACTCCCAATCTCTCAGAAACGACGAGTGCCTGTGGCTAAAAAGGAATTCTTCAAAATTATGATGCAAGACTGAGCATGGAGGTATTTTGGTCACAAATTGACCAAGGGCAAGGTGAGCCCTGTGGACCAAGAATGAAGTGGGATGTGTCAAACCTGATTTAAAGCAGTTGGATGGATTCTGCCATTTAAATTGGTAGCAACAATCAGATTTTTCTAATATTGTTCCCGAACAAATTCTTCTATTGTGTGTCTGTGTTGAGACATTAGAGCCTCAAATCATCTCAGTCAATGCCAATATGGATTTTCTTTTTTTTTTTTTTAAGTATGACATTTTTCATAGATTGTTCTTGGGTATTTTTATTGGTTGGCATTAAACAGCATCTCTGTCTGAGAATCACTGGCAATTACAGGGGTCATGCTGCCTGATGAGAACCAGGTATTTCCACACCACCCCTCAAAGAGGTGAAGCACACAAGTGCAGCACAGCTGTGGTGCTGTCAGACTGCAGCAGAGAGCTGTGAGCCTTAGAACTGCAGAGTCAAACACAGGGGCTGACCTGGCTTTGCACGGGGGACAGGTGAAGTGTGAGCTCTGGGAGTGCTGCCTGCAGACAAAGCAGTTGGGGTGGGTATTTTAGTCTCTGTTTTTCTAAAGCCTGTGGAAGAGCACAGCAAAACAAAATAGCTTTACCTGCCTTTTTGGTAGTTTATTAGCAATCTTGATCATCTGCCTCCAGCCTGTTCCAGATGTGGCTGGCTGTGGTCTGGTTGAGCCTGGTACGTAACGAGAATTTGTGAAGCGCTTGGGTGTTGCCATGGAGGCTTTTCTTAAAGCAACTAAATAAAACTTTGATACAGGTTTTTAAACTAACTTGTACTTCAGGTTTGCCAGGAGAATGCTGATACTCATGAGCTGCATGGCTGCAGGAATAAGGTGCTGTGACAGGCTGTGCTGGATGGCTCATGAGAGGTGGGTACCGCATGGGGCATGTACTTCAAAGTAACTGTGGACACTGGCAGCCTCCATGGAGTTATTGATGCACTGTAAATTTTTATACTCAGTTGGTGGCCTGGGAGTGTCATATGCACAGAGCCATGCCCTGAGCATAAATCCAGCCTCTCGGGGATCGGGCAGTGCAGCAGACCTGGACTCAGACTTGGGGCTCTCTGTTCATTCCTTTCAAACCTCTGCTTTGACTTTCATGAGTTGAAACATGTGTTGAAATATTTAGAGAGGTTAAAATTCTAAAAATCACTGCATACAATAGAGAATGTCAGGTGTACTTTACACCCATCCCTCAAATTATTTTCTTACAAAACCACCGACTGCTTTCTGCTGTGCTGACTGATAGTCTGGGATATGATGGTTCCCAAAAAAATACACGGGAGCAGAGTCGAGGCACTTGGTGTGGGGCTGTGCTGCTCAGAGGAAGGAGAGCTGGTTTGAGATAAACTCATGGCCAATTTTTGCTTATTTTGAAGTGTTGATTTGAAGAGAGTACCTCCATGGAGGTTCTGACATGGTGAGGGCAGTCTGGTCAACAAACCTGGGATCAGTGTTGGCCCCATTGGCTTCCAGGGGTTTCCTATAGATCATTACTGAGACAGATGAGCTGAGAGGTGTTTGGATATGATTTTGAACTTATGTAATCTTTACATTTCATAGGTTTTGGAGAGCTTTGAATGTTTTTTCTGCACAGCTTTGCGCTTCTAGGTTTTTATAGGGCAGAAGCACAACAAAAGTGTCTCAATCAGTTCAAACGGTATTGTTATTTGTTACAAATCTGGTGAGAAACCCTCTTCTCTTGACTTAGCAGATTTAGTTGGACTTGGAAGGATTTTACTTATCCCAGATTGCTTTAAGGCTCAGTCATCTAAGGGGAAAAGGTTGTGAGACCCCTTAACACTGCACCCCCAGTCCCACACATAAAGCCTCACCCTTGCACCTGTGCCTCTCATGGTCCTTAAATATACCTGTAGGAAAGAATAAGGCACGTTTGCAGGGTCTTTATGAAGTCCTGATTCTATCAGTAGGAATTTTTTTTTTATGAACAAACCCTTTGACTTTGAAGCCTCAGCTGAAATACTTCTTGACCTTTACAAGTGAATCGGCGAGACACTAACCATGTGAGGTGGGTCATATGGAACAGATTTAGATACAAACTCATATCATCCTACCAGAGGAATGCAAAGTCTCTCTCGATCCCTTCCACAAAGCTGCATCATGTGTGTGAGATAAATCCAAGGGACATAAGGGGTTGCCAGACAGTGCAAAGGACAATAACTTTGCTATCTCAAACAAAACAGGCAGCGCTGCTCTGAGATTTCACCCTTAAAGGTGTAGCAGCCTCCTCCCCTGGCTGCTGGGAGTTCCTGCATGAGGGCGTTGGGGAGTGGAATGCAGAGGGATTTGTGGCTGTTTTGAACCTGGTGGTCTGGCAGAACGTGTAAAGGACTGTGAGAGCATTAAGGTGCCTTTGGAAGGCTGCAGAAGATTTTAAGATGTTGGAAGCGATAGTTTCACTTTTTTTCTGAACCCCAGAGCATCCTGAAAGTTCCATCAGTTCTTATTTAATGCACCCCAGATAATTTCTTCTTGCAACAAACCTACCAGGTTAACAAGGGCTTTCCTGAGAGCTTGGCAGTGAATTTTCTCCCCCCATGTCATCACTTGTCAAAATGCTAACACAGATGCTGTTTGGATCCTCAGGTAGGAGCAGGTACCTGAGATGTGAGCTGTGCTCAGAAAGGCAGCTTAGATACCTAAATGGAGTATAAACCACAGAAAACTGCAAGGGTGTGAAGAGGAAACGAGCAACAGTGGGAGCTGTGGAGATGAAGTGTCCCCATTTCAGTGTTCCCAGCGTGCAGGTAGTGCTGTGGATCCTCAGGATGGCCTCTGTGATAATTGCTGCTCTAGTGTGAGAGGTGCTGCTTGTGTGACTCCTCCGTGTAGTAACTCCTAGGTACTCACCTACGACATGGGGCATCTCACCTCCCTTGTTTCTTTGGGTGATACTGAATTGGCTCTTTGGATTTTGGAATTTTTTTGAGAAGAGGCAGTTGTTGTTTTACTTGCACACAGTCTGTGAATGGGAAGAGTATCTTTAAACCTTAGGCAATAGTTGAGCTGATTGGGACGTTTCCTTGTCTTGCTTTCTGCAGGAGGAACGGCTTCCTCCTGGGGAAAGGAAAGGCTGACAGAATGCAGGCCCTAGTGACTGAGATATTTTTCCCCAGTGAAAAAAGGAAATTACGTCCTCCCTTGGGAATGGGAGGAGTTACACAACAGAAGACCTTGATGGGCATCTTCTGCTGGTCGTTTTGATGGAACCCACAAGTCCAGCTGGCAGAGATCGTGCTTAAGGTTTTGACAGAGACAAAGCTTAAGGCAAACCTGTTCTTTAGCATTTTATTTGACAAACTCTGAGTGATAAACTCTGTAACTCCCTCCCTGCTCAGTGTCACAGTCCTTTCCAAATCCTCGTGTAGCTTTCCCATTGATTTCCAAAGGGAGGGGAGATGAGTGGGACCAGCAGTGTATCTAAAAGCTGGGTGTTGTGGTGCCCAAATGCCATTTAGGCATTGAATAATACTTAAGTTTTCTGAAGATTTGGGATCGTGGTGGGCATCGAGTTCTGTTGGAAGTGTAGCCACCAGTGTGTCAGAATAGGAACTATTGAGGCACAGGGCTATAGTGGTTGGGCTCCTGTTGGGACTTCTGAACCCTGGGTGACCTGCTTTTTTTGCTGGTGAGAGGTAGGAAAATGTGAGCATCAAGCCTGCTGAGACAAACCTTGGCAATTTTAGTTAGAGAGGTGTCAGGCTCGTGACCAGCATCATTCTTCATTCCCTTATTTCAGAGCTTT
Source organism: Merops nubicus (assembly GCF_000691845.1). Taxonomy (NCBI): domain Eukaryota; kingdom Metazoa; phylum Chordata; class Aves; order Coraciiformes; family Meropidae; genus Merops; species Merops nubicus. The sequence continues at coordinate 47,380 of NW_008592821.1, read as the reverse complement.
TTCTTTCAAAGTGCTTTTGCCTTAGGACTCTACAACTCTGACCTCTAGCACCAATATTATACCTTTAATTATGTCTGCTAGACAAATATGTCACCTTCAACTTACTTTAGTTGTGGCATGCGATGAATCTCCCCTGGCCAGTGTACTGTGAGGTTCTGGGCTGTGACAATGCTATTAGCAGGGAAGCATTTTAAGCTGTTCATTGTATAATCATCCCTGTAAGGTGGTGTTTTTCTCCAAATTAATTAGCAGGGCTCGTATTTAGTCAACAATGATCCATGTATATTTTTTCCTAAGACTACAGACCTCTGTCTCAGTGGTTCACGGTAAGCTGGATTCTGCACTTTATCTGATTTGTGGGATTTTAATAAGTTTGGCCTGCACATAAGTAAACGTGTGCTTGACCTTGAACATAACAGAAGAGGAGCTATAGCCTCTCTTGGTGTTGCTGACAAAGCAAACAGTTTAAACATGGAAATGGAAATTTTATTTTCTTTCAGTATTTATCCTGTTTTAGTTAACCTAAGGCAGAAGAAAAATGCAGCTTGGGCTACATCTGCACCAATCCTCAGATTATTAATATTCCTATTAAAGAACAATGAGGATAAAGAGCAAATGGGGAAGAATAGGAATTTCGTTTGCTTGCTGGCACTACAGTGTAAAGCATTATTAAGATGATTTGTTAAATAATAGAAAGGGTTTTTCATTTCCTAATTTTCCAGCTGCAGCTAAAGCTATCTCCTGGCAACCTGCTTCTCATTCCTTAATATTTAGACTTATGGACCAATTTGAGAGTATTTTCTTTCTCGCTATGATTAATGCTTCTATGAAACAATGTCATCGCAAGCCATCTACCTACCTTGTCAGCTTGGCATCAGGCTGGCTGTGCTGTGCTGTAATTTATGGCTTCAGCCAGTAATTTGCAAATCTAATGTTGGGGAGGCTATGAGGATCTGAAATTTGAATGCTTTTTACTGATTTGGTAAATATCTCCCCCATTAGTAAAACAAATGGCACAGGGATCAGACATCATCTCCAAGGCTCAATAAATATTTTATCAGCCATAATGGAAATTGTCAAATTGATCTAATTGTACAATACGTTATCAACAAGATATCAAAGTTGGACATGGCCTCTGCCCTTGTCTATCATTTGCAGGCTTTTGTCTTCGATTGTGACTTCCTGGGAGAAAAGTAGGAAAGTGCAGAGTTCACTGCAAAGCAGCGTGAATAACCCACCGAGTGAATATCCATTCAGAAGATAGATTCTGGAGAAATAATTAACTCTCCCATGCTTGACTCTAAAGCAGGATTGCAGAAGGTTCATGTAAATCTCCCAAATGGTAACTGATATTTTTATGTTGAACCTATACACGTGGATCTAATACATAAAGGTAAATTATCCCTCGTGGATGCTGCTTTTGAGGAAACGTTCATGGCCTCGTTCCTTTCCAAAGGGGCTGACTGAGAGAATTCCAAAGCAAATTCTAGTTCTCTGGCTGCAGCTGGGGGATTATTTAATTAATTTATTTTTAAAAGTTTAGAGAAAAAATGGTGTAACTTTAGCTAAAATGGAATGTAATTATTACTCTGCTTGAATTCAGTGCAAACAGTCAGGCTCAGGAAACCCAAATTTTCAAATAAAGATTTATTTGGATGCCTGATTTTAACAAGATAAAATCAGAAGACTTTGTCATACTGAAATTCATGCCTATAGAGTTACCTTGTTAACCTTCAACCCACAGAGATGTTTATATTAATATAGCTCTTTGCAGATATTTTTTTGTGAGGGAATCTCGTCTGCTGGTGGAGAAAAATCCATTCACATAAAAATGAGAACGATTTCTTGTGTAAGAATTTCCTGACAAGTAGAAAGAGGGGAGGGTTACTCTGCCTGTGGGAGCGAGAGAAACGATATCAGGATGTTCTCCAGCCACCTCTTCCCTGCTATAGATCTAACTCGGCAGCCAGGATCCTGAGGGCTCTGAGGAATCTTCTATCTGATGGAGTATGTTTCTGATATGTCTCAGGGTGGAAAGTCCTGTCATCTTTTCTTTCTGGAAGCATTCCATTTTCAGCCAGGCTGTTAATATTTAATGGGGAGGGACGTAGGATGAAGCCAGGGCTGTGCACAGAACCAGTCACAAAGAAGCACGTGGCTGACTTAAACTGCTCCACCAGTATATAGCCTTTTTTATTCCTTTTTTTCCCCAAGTCCCCATTGTCTAGGAGTGACAGGATGCTCTCCTGAATCTGTTTTCTCTGTGCCTCAGGTTGCTTATTGCTAAAAAAGAGAATGTCAGTGCTTGGCTGCTTTGGTGAGATCACAGACATTGCCTGAGATCTTTGAACAAAAGGTGCAGAAGAAATGGAAGAGTTCCTATTTTTTCCTTGAAATTATTGCTTGGGTCTCAAAATACCCAAATTTGCCATGGTCTCCTTCTGGATACCTAGCTGAAAAAGAATATCAGTAGCCTTTTCATAGTTAGAGCATCTTACACATGTTCTGGGATCCCCTAGCAATGTTTTTCATTAGATCTCTTGAAGGCTTAAACAGAAGGTCTACACTTCATGTTTCTGGTTTCCTGTCATTTTGAATTAAAATAAGGATAGAGAATGTGGTGACTTAATAAGAACCTTGAGTAAAAGTAGCTTTAGATAGCACTATCTTTGAGGAAGTGCTTAAAATTTAAGCCAATTTAAGCTAACATTTAATGCAAACATCCTATAATGTGTTTTATACCATTTGTTTCTATGTTCTGCATTGTAAATAGGGAACAGAAGTAAATGGAAGTGTGTGTGGAATTAGAATAAATTTCAGGATGTTAATAACTAAGCACAAGTAAGATCATAATATGCATTAACTCCATGAAGGGTAAAGGGGCTATTTTAACAAAATACAGCAGACAGGCAACTAAGACCAAGTTGAGCCTGGGCTTCGATGCAGCCTGTAGCCTCGGGGTTGTTGAGTCAAGAGAGGTTTCTAAACATAAGCCATATGCTTGTTCTTTCTTTCAAATGTTCTTTTAAAGTATATGTTCAGTTTTCCACCCCTGCACTGGTTGTTCTGTTTTGTGCACAGTAAGCATGTGAGTTGTTTAGTATGGTTTTCTCCACAGCAGTTCTGGATATGATTTTTTTTTAAACAGGATCTGAGCACGATGGAGTGATAGCTCAGTATCAAGATTTTGACATTATTAACAAATGTTTTAAAAAACTGAATTCAGATCGCTTTGGACTCTATTTTGTAGCAACATAGTAAGAAGTGGATGTAATTAACTGTGCTTAAGAGGAGACGTATCTAAATATTTGGTTGACTCGGCTGCAACATACACTCCTTTCTAATTTAGAGAGACTTTTTCCTAGGTCTGTTTTTAGACCAGTGCTGTAGAAGAAAAAATAAGTGGCCACCTTGCCTGGCAGTGCAGGCAAATGTGAAGCACTTTTTGTTAATAATTCTTTCCTCTTAAAATTTGGTTGTTGGTGAAAGTGAAGAGTCTGAGTTGTCAGGGAGCTAGAGAGGGAACAGGGTTGCAGCTCAGGCTGTGCACACCTACCTTGGACAAGAGGCAGATCTTCACAGCAGGGTCTGCTCAGCCACAGACAGTGGGACTGGCAAGAGGCAGAGCTCCTCCCTGCAAGTCCTTCAGCAGTGCAGGTGAGCAAGGAGCCACCTTGGTACGTGTAGCTATCAAACTGTCTGATAGGGGCCACAGATCAGGAGTCTGCAGACATCCCCTGTATCAGAATGTGCTCTCTGCCAGCAGCAGAGACATGAGCTGTGCTCAGCACAAGTTGTTTTAGATCCCATGGTCTTGAATCTGGTCATTTCTCTCCTACCCACCACTCTCAGTAGAGGGGTACAGCTGCTTTATAGGTTGGGGAGCTAAGAGTTTTTCCTCCTCCCTTTCCTGTCCTCCCCTCTCTCAGTGCCAGCTTCCATGAAGACGTAAATTTATGGAGCAGTGAAGGTTTGAGCCATAAAATCCCAGTTATGGGTTCTTTTTTGGCCTGGCTGGGAGGGGACTAGTTCCCAGTCTCTTGCTTTATGACCAGTGTGCTCCCTGTAGCATCCTAGAAGCACTGCAGTATTTTGTTTCTCTCCAGCACGCACAGAGCACACAACCATTTTGTTTGAATGAGTCAAGTGATGACAGACTTGTGGGTGTGAGCAAGCCCAGACTTTAGCACCAATGATCTGGTGCACAGCAGTTCACTTTGGGGAGAGAGCTATTGATTTTTCATGCCAGATTCGTGCAACCCTTCGTTTCTTTGCATCCCACCCTCCCACCTCCAAATCAGCAGACCTAGATTTTTATCTGTAATGGCTTCTGGTGAGAGAGGGGAAGAAAAAAAAGAAAAGCAAGCTGTTCTTAAGCATTCATTTTTTAGGCCAACAATAACCCCAGCCTAGACGAATAACCCCCTCCTAGTTCCGACAGAGAGAAGTGTTAGACTACACAGACAGTGAGGTCATTCATAGTCACTATTGTTTCTTGATAACCCAATTAAGAAAGTGCTGTATATCTAGCCTGTTTCCATTTAATTATCTAATTTGTCTGAGGGAGTGGGACTAGCTATCTCCCCTGCTCGCCGGGGTGGCTGGCAGGCTGCGGGCTGCTCGGCAGCGTGCTCCCCAGGTGCTTTCCATTCCTTTGACCTATAGTCACAGACAGTTATAAATCAGGGAGGCAGCACGAGCCATCACACTGCTTCCCCTCACTCTGTCACTGGGGGAAATGCGTGTGCTAGATTGAGAGTCGCAGGGCTATTGCCCTCTTGCTAATCTAAGACCAAACTTTAATAAAGGTATTTTATAGTCTTCCATTTAGAGCTAAAGATGGCTGGAAAAAAAAAAAGGTTTGTGTTGCATGGGGAGAAAGATTTGTCAGTGTGGATGTTCCACAGCAAAGGGTCAAACCCACAGTATTAATATCCAATGGAGAAATTATTAATACATGACTATCACTGTTATTAACATGCTCTAATGAGCATTGTCTGTAAATACTCTCTTTACTCTGGTTATCCCTGCTGCCAAATGTGCTTCTAGAGATACCTGTCTGAAGCAGAGGAAGAATTTCAAATGACCAGCCCATCACCCTCAGCCTCCTGAAGCTGTACAAATTAGCAGCTAAATGGCAGGAAGACTGTTCCTGGAAAGCTGCTTCTCCTAGATCCCTCACTGCTCTCTCATTTTACACAGAGTTTTCTCATTTGCAGCGTCCAAGTGACAGATTCAGGGATATTATTCCTAGAAATGTGTTTAGTAAACTTAATGTGGTTGGTGCAAAGTGCTGAAGTCTGGGCTCATGGGTTTTGGTTTGTTTTTTTTTTTTCTTTTTACTGAGTCATGATTGTTTGTCTGGCTTTGGACTCCGGGTTCTACTTTCAGGCACTTGTTCAAGTGATGTAATGTTTTCGAGGTGCTTGTGTTCTGACTCTGTGTCAGGGTGGTGATGTCCTCAGTTTATCCACCTGGCACGGTGGTGGTGATGCTGGGAACTGATGCCACTGATCAGAGCTGTGGCTCAGCTAATCTGTGTCCTCTGCCTGATGGCAACGGGTGTTTCACAGGGAGAGGTGGGGCAGAAAGTTACCTTTCACATGGGGGGTTCATCTTCATTCAGAGAACACTTTTGTGACTTAATCCACATTTCAAGTGTGAAAGACTGAACAGCAGTAGGACTAACAACACAATGCAGCTACTCTTGTGCCTGCTGTTATTTGTGGTCTTGTCCTCTTTGTATGGCCCACCCAAAAACGTTGTGCTCGGTGTGCTGCAGATATTTCTCACAGGTAGTAACCACCTCAGACTTGTGGTCTGGCTGAGATGAAGATCTGCAGGCCAGAAAGACATCTCCTGAGGCTTCTGGACTTAATGTAGTGAAGAATGAGGTACCTGAAAAACTCTGCTCTGTGGGAACTGGAGAATATTTGGGGTTTTCCCTGATATCATGTTGACTTGTTAGTGTAGCAGCAATGATCTTGTTCATATTGGGGTTTGATTTTTGGAAGCCAGGGACATCCACCCTTCCTAAGGTGGTGGGTGTGTGCATTTTCTGAGGTTGTTTGAGCTGCTGCTGTTTCTGGAGAGGTGTGTTCTGTGCTCCTTGGAGTTAACCATGAACTGTGCTATCTGCTGATAGCGTGGAGATGTTTGCTTTGCTGCAGTCCTGTGTCCAAGCAGGTGGACAAATACCTGAGAAGGGTTTGGCTTTGTTTGTGTTGTGTTGTGTGTGGGTTTCTTCCTCTCACCTCCCCACCCCTTTAACCCTGTCACAGTAGCACTCTTCTCTTCCAGGGGTGCGTGTTTTGGCTTGCTGAATCCTGTTTAGAGAAGACTTTAGCAGTGCAATCCCACACTCTGCACTCTGCATGTGTTTTCAGCACGTCACTGAACACTTTGGCTAACAAGTTAGCCAAGGGATGGAGGAGGAGCTAGTGGCATTTATCTGATGCATTGACACATGAGTATCTCATGCCATGTTTGTAGTGTGTTATAATTCAACATAATCATATGGTATGATTTCATGTAATCTGCTCTCTCTGTTTAACAGGGATTATCAGATCACATGGCTTATACAACATATTGGGAAATAGCTTTTGAAAAGTTTCTGAATGTGCTGGTTTTGTGTTATACATTCTGAAATAGTTACTTTATATCTTGTTAAAATAATGATTATAATGCACTGATAACCTGTTTCATCCATGAAGGGTGAATCACCTAGGTGCTGCTGTGATTCAGGCTGATGTGTGCAGAGTTATGTCTGTCCTGGGTTTGCAAAAAAAAAAATGCATATTCTCTCTTGAAATGTGTCCATTTTTCAAAATGCCAGTCAAGAGGATATTGCTTTCCGTGGAACAAGTGGCACCTGTGTGTGCAGTTTTCAAATATATCTAAATTCTTACTTAGAACATCTTTGGCTGTTTCTCAGACCTTGAGGGGTGTGTGTGTGTACACACACTTTTCTGAATAGGATGTGTCTCCAAGGATCAAGTAAGAGGGCAGAGCTTCCTCTTCTGCCCCTGCCCTCCTATCTGAAACAGGCTTCCGTCTGTAAGATTTTTGAATACAGAGAATATCAATTTCTTTTACAGCCAGTATGCCCAGTGAAGAGTTGTTCATGTGATTAGAGATTAAAAGTAATGCCCTCAGTATCCTGCTGTCACTGTGGGAACACTCCAGAATGCCCAGGTGATGAAGGTGTCTGCCTGGGCTTCTCTGAACATCCTTGCTGCTAACGGCTGCTAGGAACAATCTGGCTGCATTCCTTCCACGAGCTGGGAAGGATGTTGTGTGTCTTAAAGTCCCTGTACCTGTTCATCTTTTCCAAGAGAAGGATCAGTTAGTTTACTGTAAAGTGGGAATTCAGGGTGAGGCAGAGCACTGCAGTGGCAATGGCTCCAGTCGTGTTGGCTGTGAGATTTTTATCCACACAAGCAGAATGGGGTTAGGTGACTGGGTCCCAACACCCGTGTTGTCCAGCAGGATAAAGCCTTTCTGTTGGGTTCATAATCCCTTGCAGTTGGTGTCAGAAATCATGAGTTTGCCTAGTGTGTGTAAGAACAGAAGCAGGTTTACTAGTCACAAGTAGTCAGACATCTTCTGCTCTTCAGTATTTCCTTCATCCTTTTATCCCTTCAGTGTGATACTTCTTGGAACTTTCCATCTGGTTGAATAGGTGGCTGGCTAGTTGTCTTCTGTGAATTTGATGAAGTCCGAGTCTCTTCTTATAGGGAGAAGCACATTTGCCACCTAAATCAGGTGCCTCACTGTCTAATTTCTAACCTTCATCTGTCTCAGAAACTGTGCTGTCCAAAAAATTGTTAGAGTTGTTGGTATCAGAGGTAGCTGAAAGGACAAAACGAACTCGTCGTCTGTGCACCTGTAGGTTGAGTTGTGCTTTGTAGCACAATATTCTGTTAAGTGCTTGGCTGGCTGCCAGGAATTTGGAAAAGTGTTTGTAAATCCTGAAAGCTTTTGCGTATTTCTCCTGCATGATTGTTAGTTCAAATATTTATTGTATGAAAAGACAACAGTCGTTATTTGTTATTCTCTTGTTTAAAATGTCAGTTTCCCAGTTGTCCCATCATTTTGCACTGGTGTCTGCAGTGATGACCCTCCCCAGTTCATGCAGGTAATTTCTGGAGGTCCATTCCCATGGCCTTTTATTTGAGAACACTCCTGCCAGTGACCTGCAGGAAGAAAAGGTAACAGCAAAATCTGGAGCAGGCTGTTTGAGAACCCAGTGAGCTGAGTGTGATTGCTCCAACCATTTAGGGATGCTTAAAAAACCACACACATTCAGAGCAAACACAGTCTGTTAGCACAGATAGGGGCTAAGTTTATACTGAATGTACTCTCTACCCGTTTGGAACCCCAGTGGATTTCAGATCTGAGCAGGACCTGCTCATCAGGTCACCCACTGGCACACTCCTCCCCATGTAATGTGCTGGGGGCTCTTTTAGGTTACTGGGGGATGACATCGAGCAGGTTGTGTGGTACTTGGGCAAGTGTCGAGTCCTAGAGCCCAGGAGCAGAGTTTTGGCTCTCGCCAGCTGTGCAGAAGTTGCTGTGTTACCCTCACTTAGCATCTCATTTAATCCTCTCCCCCTGCGTTCCCTCCCCCAGTGCTCTGAGGAGCCACGAGGGTGAAGTCTGCATCCTTTTACATGGCAGAAAGCCCGAGAAGGATCCTGTGTTCGTTTCCATTAGGATAAAAGACAAAACAACTAAATTAAATTGGAAGCAATCTCTGCATTACACAAGTCTGCATACTGCAAAATTCTCAAAACAAAAGAGGTGCAAGGGAAGCCAATCACCATCAGAAACAAGGAAGAACGTGTCTCTGGACTAGGACTTTTACTGTTCCTTAACTCAGGACTGAAATATTTTAACTCCTCCACACCCAGAGCCTTTTGAGTTGCAGAATGCAAAGAGGAGGGCCAAGAAAGTTGCACTGAGTCTGGATACTACCTGAATTTTGTGCTATCAAGAAATTAGAGCACTTCAGAGCAGAGATGCTGTAGCTGGTGTCGGTGCCTTTGCTGCAGGGGGATTGTCTGAAGCTGCAGTTTGCACGTGTTCACCAGGGAGATGTGCTAGCCAGCTAGAGGGAAAATGTGCTAGTGACTTGGCAGGGTACAAATGCAGAGGAAATCCAAACTGTCTTCTAGCACTCAGATTCTCTTTTTTCCTTAAAAAAAATAGTCGAAACTTTGAAAGACTAGACTATTATTTGTTATAGTTAAATTGGCCACTGACCCACTGGCATAGAACACAATCTTTTGCAAAAACTTGTTGCTAGATTTTATTTCACTGGAAATGGAGGAATGGAAAAGTTAACTGATCAGGTATCTTGCCTCATCCAATTTAATTATTTTAAGGGAAAAAAAAAAAAAAAGGTGGGGTGGGGGGAATTCCTTAGAGCTCAAGTCACAATGTTATTATCAATTCAAATTCAGTGAGCTTTTTTTGTCCCTCGACTCTGAATGGAACCTGATCTTATGAAACAGAGATGCTTTACCTGATTGTGTGTGTGCATGTGTGCACTGAAAATTGTTGCTAATATTTTTAGCTTTCTTCAGTCTTTGTTAGAAATAATTCTAGAAGTAGATTATATAAGAAAAATATTAAGCTAAATAAGAAAAATAATTTGCATTTATATAGGTTCAGAGTGAACTTTTCAGCCTTTTGAAAGATCAGAGATATTCTTTGTTGTCTACTTGTGAATTAAATTTTCAACAGGAGCACAGGAATATCAGGTCACACTGTGCCACATACTTAAACACATGGTTAGGGAAAACCTTGGCCAAGATGATACCATAATCTTTAAGGAAATTCAGAGCTCGTTGCTTAGAGAAGGGGAAATTCTGCTGAGCTCACTGGCTGGATGGAATGCCTCCAGGACTGGTGCTCAGCACTGTGCAGGGTGGTTCCTCTCTGTGCAGAGCACTGCAGATCAGGACAAGGGCTGGTTTGTGCTCTGGCTGAGGATGAGCTGAGTGCCTCCACCAGGATCTCTGGCAGCAGGGATCAGGTGCTCGTGTGGCCACGTGTGAGCCCCAACAAGGACAAGGAGAGATGACTTTGTGGCAGAGGCTTTAAAACAGGGCTTAGTAAAAGCAAAAGTAGTTTCCTAGCACTGGCTGTGTCACCTTGGCCAAATCACTTCCTATCTCTAGGGTTCAGTTTCTGATCTGCAACACCAGGATAAAAATTCTGTGGTTTTCTCTTTGTTCAAGTCCAGTGGTTTTTGGGCATGGATCTTGCATAGTTTTTTTCTTTATGGCACGTAGCACAGGATGGTCTCAATCTTAGCTGTAGCCTGTATAAATGACATTACTACTCACAGAAGCTGTAGTTTGAACTGGGGCTAGGTGCAGGTGTTTGAGGACAAAACCTGGCCCATAAAACCTATACAGAAATTCGTGCAGGATGCCTGGAACACCTCATGAGCCTGCAGATCATGACTCTCAGTTTTCCTCCCTGGTTACAGCTGACAGTGACACCAAAAACTAGCATGTGTGAGGACCATGAGGGCTTCCTCTCCTGTTTCAGCTGGAAGTGACAGCAGTAACTGTGGAAAAATACCAAACTGAGAAATTGATGGTTGAACTATAAGAGTTCACATTCATAGGTTTCTTCAGAAGCATTTTTTGCAGTGGATTGTTCAGCAATGAGACCAGCGTGGCATTGTGTTTAGTAGATCTTGAGTTACACAGGATGGGATCAGAAGTAAATGGTGCAGGGATTACAAACCAAATCAGGCAAAAACTGTTATTTCTGCAGACTTCCCTATTCCAGTTGACTCCAACAAAAAATATTTCTGCAGAAGTGATGTAGTCCCATAATAAGGTTGTGATGAAAGTGCAGTTTGCCTTAAAGAGGAAAGTATTTGCATTTGGAAAAATAAAGTCTTGTTTTTGAAAAGCATTTCAAACAAGCCATGAGAATTCCAAGGTCTGTTGACAGGTGCTGTAGTTACCTGGCTGGGTCTCCCTCGTGACTGATAAGTTACAGCTTTATTTTGATAATGTACCAGTGGTGAGATAACTGAGACAAAGGAGGGGCTTTCTCCTCTTACATAAGTGGCTACCCTCAGGTAAAGCAACTCAGTTGTTCATAAATTGACCCACTGACCTTCTAATCACTGACAAATTATCCACTGCTTTATTCTACAGTCTTCATTATGCACTGTTATTAAACAGACTAATTTCTCTTTTATTGGGACAGGATCACTGAGGTGCAATAATGACCCTTTTCATCAGCTTCAGTGAGGGGTTGTGGAAGGATTTCTGTGATTTTTTACATCATTTTTGTATATTGCAGTAGTTCCCATGGCAATTTTTCAGGCGTTTGTGATGCGGAAGGTGACACTGGGCTTTCAAGTGTTGTGTTTTATAAAACATTAATGTTTAAAACTTAAAGCCCTATAGAGGAAAAGTCTTCGTGCAAAGTTTCCCCTGTCCCAGGAACAGGAAGATCCCAGCGGTGACTCCCACAGCCCTTCCTCTGCCACCCCAGACCCTCCTGGCACTGCCGGGGCCTCGGTGCCCACTGGAATTTCCAGCTGGTTTGGGGTGTGGGGCTGGACGGGGTGAAACTCTTCCCACCTAGAGCTGGGGCAGCTCTGGCAGCTGGAGCTGCTGCTGTGCCCACACCAGGGCTTTGTGCAGGTGAAGGTGCTGCCACAGGAGGAGGTTTGTAACCAGTAAACCCCCATCTGAGTGACCCCTCCAGCCGCTGGCTGACAGAGCAGCCTGAAGCCTGAGCTCTACAGCAGACTTGAAGTGAGTCTGAAGGGAAAAAAGCAGGAAATTTGTTTTGCCTAAAATAACAGAGATAACTTGATGTTGCTTGCATGATATTTTTTAACCTTTCCCATCAGTCTTTTCACTAAAGCATTTGCAGTTTTTCAAAGGATTTATTGTGAAGGTATAGGGAGCATGGGGGAGGGCAAACAAATTAGGGGTTTAAAATTACTATTAAGTATCTTATTTTCAACCCCCTTGACTGAGATCCTTGGTTGAGAAGGAAAGAAATCAATGAACCATAGTCTACATTTTGAAAGAGAACTAGTGAGCTTGAGTTTCCAATATTAAACATCTTAAAGGAACCAAATTTTTCAGGAAGCTGTCAGTACCTGCATTCTGCACAGACATTTCTTTTCTGATGTTCTCGAAGGGGGTGCAAATGCTGGGCCCTCTGAAATCAGTCTTGAGAGCATAACATAGTATGTTTGATAAGCATTTATTTCCCAGTGTCCTTTCAGCTATGAAGAGGTGTCATTTGTTGTACTTCATAAAGTATGAGATTAAAAAATTTCCGAATGAACTATTTCCCCCAAATTTGTTTTAAAAGTTGATGGTAGGAATTAGTTACCAGCACCACTGAGTGAACTAGTAGATGGAGTCAGAATTTAGCCCTTACCAGGCTTTTGAAAACATCAGTATTTGATCTTCCTCCTCCTCCTCCTTTTGTGTCTCTGGATTCTTTTGGCTCTGAGCTGTGTCATCAGGAGCAGCAGAGCTGTTGTGTGCTCAGATGGGGTATATTCAGTATGTTCTGTGCACAAAATCAAAGAATTTCACAAATGACCATGCAAACCTTATCTGACCTTTCAGAACAAAATTTCCACTGTTCTGAGGTTTGCTTTTCACCAACTGTGCGGGTCCTTCTTCAGCCCCTTTTATTATTGGAATTAGAAAGCCTGAATTTATGACAGAGCCCCAGCATGTTGTCAGAGACCTCAGGTAGAGAAATAGAAATGGGGCTCATGTGACAACCTGCAGTACAGACACTGATGAAGTGTTCCGCTTTTGAAGGACAAACACCTAAAGTGGGAGAACCATTCAGTTCATGAGTTTGTTGCTAATCCCTTTAAAACAGGGAGCTTAACTTTTTTATTTGTCAATGGGAGCAGGAGTAGGTGCTTAATCTGTGCTGTTGCAAGGCTTAAATGGCTGTGTTCAGACCCTGCATTTTCACACACAGGGTCTCAAGTGCCTAAACCCAGAGATGCAGAGGGCAGAACAGAGAGCTCCCGGTTTTGGGCATTCCAGATGTGTGTTTATTCCAGCACTGCTCATCCTTAGTCTGTGTTGAGGGGTTGTGCTCTCCTTTAAGCACATGGAGAGAGAATCCCAGGGAAATATTTGTGATCCTGTTCCATCAGTGTTGGCAGGATTGAGCTTAATCAGAGCAATGTATAATCTCTTAGGAGGCTGTTGGTGAAAAAGCACAAAAACCCCCCAGATTTGTTAAGTGGATGAACACAGTTCAGACAGTTGCAGCATCAGAAACAAACTGGTGATAAATTCTTGCAGATAGGTGGGTATTTTTTAAGCCACTGGTAGGTGTAAGCTACGGGTATTTCAGTCCAAAGCCTTTTGTTGCAGGATCTGAAAAACCCCATAAATCAAGTGAAATCAAAGGCTGGGGTTTGCCTGATGGGAGCTATATGGGGGTTGTCTGGTGATTAGCATCTCTCACAAAAAGTACTCGCCGTTCAGGTTCACAGAATTATTTCCCTGTTATCTTTGTTGTCGATGGCATGACTGTATACAGATTTCTACAGCAGTGTTCTGTTATTTTGGAGTGAAAAGGACCTGTTGTATTGTTTAAAGTGCACTTGTTGCAATTCTGAGTACTTTCCATCTGTTTTCCTATTTCCTTCCTCTTGATAGGAGCAACATTTCCTCCCCTTCTTACTCTGCTGGAGGGGTGGAGAGGGAGACTCTGTGCAAAGCCTTGCTTAGCTCCCTGTTAGAGGATATTGCCCAAGGTTTAAGCCTTGTCTTTGGGGAAGGGGGAAAGAGGGGAGAACGAGTAAGTTTTGCTGGGTTGTGTCAAAGGCTGTTGGAAAAAGCATATAGGGGAGGCTTGACAAAAAGGGAGCTTAGGGTAGAGCAGGATCACCAGTTTCACTACTTAATAGCTCGTGGGTGGCCCACGTGGTACAAGTTTGGGCCCTAGTCCAGGTCACGGTGAATTAAGGGTCCACAACAGAAAAAACCTTCTTCAGCAAGTGCTAATTTCTCCCTCCTTCCTCTCCCATCACCACACACACTTCTCTCCATGGCTTCAGCGAATGGCCCGACGTGCTGAGCTGGCAAAGGAGCGTTTATTCTCTCTCACCCTTGATTCCTGGTTCCTTCTGTGCCTTTCTGTGGGACATGGAGAATAATCCAGGTTTGGGGCCCACTGGGCACCTCTCTGCCCATGCTGTGCCCAGTGTGAGATGGGCAGAGCTCGTCCAGGCTGTCAGCCACCCGTGTGAAATACAAGAGAAGAAAGAAATGACAAGAAGCAAAGCAGGTTTCCCAGGAGGGCACCTGGGAGGCTGAGCATCACAGGGGGATGGCAGCAGGGCTCTGTCTTCTGCTGACCCCCAGCTGCAGAGAACAGTTCTTATGTAACCTTGTCTTCCCCTCAGAGCTCTACGGTGTAATGGATTTCTTTAAATTAATAATGCGTAAAAGGAGATTTACACCACGGTGCTAAAATATTGTCTTTGCCTTTTATTCATGCATTTGTCACTGTAATCTCTAATAGAGGTGTTCAGTGGGGGGGATAAATAATGAAGGGTAAAAAAGCTCTGTCATAATCCAGAGCCATTTGCAAATTCATCACCAATATTCTTTTGGAAGCAGAGACAGAGGGAAATGAAAAATATATGCTGGTGCTAATATATCTCCCTGATTTCCATCTCCCATTTATTCAGAGAGCCTACTTTGAGCTATGATAGAATGTGAATCCCAGAAATTGCTGTTCCTTTTTAAAGAGGAGTCTAAGGCTGCTAGCAAGCCTTTCAAGCAACAGATTAAATATAGGCAATGAATACTAAGTTTACTGTACTTTATAGTCAGACATAATACACTTACCTTGTGGGTTTTGATTAATCAAGGTTTAAGTTATCGTGTACAAAATAGTAAGGAAGTTGTAGCAATTCTTTACCATTTAAGCCCTTGTGAAAGCTTTTCAAGGCACGTTTAAAAAGGCAAGAAAATAAAAGCAAATACTTCAGAGAAATCCTGTAAAGATTATTTTTTTTTTTTAGTTCATTATTAAAAGTGAGGATGACTGAAATATGTCAGAAAAGCTGCCCTGAAACAGATGCAATTTCTCATGAAGTTCAGATTTCTTTAACCTTCACAAAAAATGTTGCAACTGCAGAATTTTGAAATTGTGGTCTTGGGACAGAAGAAAATGTGTTATTGCAAAAGAGCTTCCCTTGTCATATTCCCTGACCATCTAAGCTTAGGAATTATTACAAAATTTAGAGGGTAGAGACTTTTTTTTTTTTCAGAGATGGCGTGACATTATGCAGAGGTTATTTGGGTAATGTCAGGATGTAGCTTGGTATGTGTACACATCGAGTTGAAACCAAACTTAGGTCATTTAATACCTTTTACTGGAGCCTTTATGAGTGGCCTGGTACCACACGGGACACTTTGATCAAACCCAAAGCAGCTCAGCAGCGTTCCTGGCATCCAGAGTGGTGAGCTGGGAAGGATGTGGCTGGAAGCAAAGGAACAAGAAGAATGGGCTCAGTTTTGGGGGGTTGTTTCTGACCAGCAGATAGCAAGACCAGTCTGTTCGTGGTGACTTCATCAAGGGATTGCATGTCAACAGCACTGCAGCTGGTGTGTAACAGTGGAAGATGCTTTGGGGCATGAAAAGTTTGGGTCTAATAGGTGTGCTAAGGTAGAGAGAGTGTGTTTTGTAGCCTGTGAGCTTAAAAGTGCCTGGACTCAATGGACTCTGCTGTTCTCTGTGTGATTGCTCCCTGCTGCCAAGTGGGCTCAGCCTCAACCAGCAAGCAGAGTGAAAACAGAATGTAGTAGCACTCGGAAAAGGGGGAGAAGATGAAATATATCACAAGATAATAAGAAAATAAACCATTAAAAGGCTCTGTTTCCTATTATCATGTGGTTTTATGTTAATGAAGTTGTTCCAGGCCTGTTTGAGTTTAACTCAAGCAGGGGAATATGAGTAATATGAAAAATATGTGGGGATGAAGACCCTAAGTTAAAAAGTCTGTGAAACATTTAATGTTTTCATTCACCACACATTTCAGAAGAAGATATCAAGCAGCCAGAACGTGGTACGGAAAAAAACATTAAGCACCAGATTTTCCTTTTTTGTGATCTCTGGATCTCTGAATTGATGTTTACAAAAGCAGGGCAAACTTGACACGGATGCTTGTGTGGACAACTGTGGAGATGAACAAGTTCAGGTTCATTTCCTCAGTTTCCCCGTGCTTACGTATGTGCCTTGATGAATCTCAGGGTTCCAGAAAGGATGACGTGAGTGATAAATTGCCATCTATGATCTCTGTAGGGTATCTGTCCAGATTTAAATAGTGTTGAGTTTTTAAAACAGAGAATTAGTTTATAAAAGAAGAAAAAATTATTTGAAGTAGAATTTGGAAAGCAGCTTCAATCTGAGAAATAGAAAAAAATATTTTTTATAGTGTTTTATTTCAGAAAAGCTAAAACAATTTAGCTCTGACCTGAAATGACCTAGATTTAGAAAAGGAAAAGAGAAAGCAAGAAAGCACTAAGATGTCCCAGTTCCAGAAAAACAGTTTCCATTGGGAATAGAGTTGAGCCATTTTATTTTTTTTTTAGATTTTTCTTTTCAGTTAATTGGAAACCTTGGAAAAAACCTGCTGTCATTTAATGTGCATTGAACTTTTTAGATGAATTCTTGCCTTGAGAATGAACTAAAACACTCACGATCTGCAATAGGAAGGGTCCCATCCAGGAACTGGTTGGAAAAGGTTCCCCAGTGTACCTTGTGGGGTGGCAGCAGCAGCATGTTGTCACTGCTTCACCATTTACTGCACAGGAGCATCCTCATTTCTGCTCCTCACCTTCTTAGGTCAGTAGGATCCATAGCACAGATCTAGGAAAGAGCTCTTAGGAGCAGGAAAGAGCTGACAAGAATAGAGTGGCTCATTTCATTGCTCAGTCTCAGAGCTGTGCTGGCTCTTGGCATGCAGCATACCTGGCGTTTGGTCAGCCAGGAGAGGTGAGGGGGTTTGGGTGCTTTGGTTTGATGGGTTTTGTTTTTCTTTGTTGGTTTGGTTTGGTTTGGTTTGGTTTTTTAAACTAACTTACTTTGTATCTTCCTGCTGGATATAACAATAACATAAGGACTCTGAATCGACACCTTGCCCCAAGCAAGTAGTAGATGGTCTTTCTCTTTCAGAGCCAGACATCTGTTTTCTCAAAGAAAAATCTCCTAAAGATCAAAACAGAGGTAAAGAACTTCTCACTGATTTAAGGAAAGTAATTTTAAAAAATGTTATTTCAAAAAGAGAACTTTCTATAATAACTTCCACGTATGGAGTATTCTGGGTGGACTGCAGAATTAAACAACAGGTAACACAGGAGAAGCAATGGTCATTTAGACGCCTGGTTGGGACCATAAGAATTTTTCCTCTTAAAGAGAAAGCTTTAAGTTCCCTTTGGTAACAGTTAATATTTCAAACAGTGGGAATGCTGCTGGCCGCTCAAGCAAAATGTAAAAATATTTTTATCTTAAATATTTTTCTTAATAGTAGCTTCAAAGGCAGAAAAATTGCTGCTTCTACTGCAGCTGACTGTTGCATGCTGTAGCCTGGCAAAATCCAAGCTGTAGGGAGGAGAAGAGCTTGCATTTTGGTGACATTATAGGGCAGCCTGGGACACAAGTCATCTTGCCATGGTGTATGGCCCAACAAATGTATTTCTAACAAGGGTAATACAGGAGGAAGAAAGGTTGTGCTGTGTCGGTCTGGCTGTAGAGATCTCTCCAGGACTAAAAAGAGTTGTATCAAGTTTTTACAGTGAATCCTTCTGGATTTAGCTGTCAAGTCTCAATAAAAAATCTTCACAGTCAATAATGGAGAGTGTGACTGGCCTGGGTGCTGATGGGCTGCAGAGGTGGTGGGGCAGAGAGGCAACAGCAGTTCTTAAATGGGCCAGTGAACTTCATTGCTCAGCCCAGTCATCTCCTGCCTGTGAGTGAGGAGATAGGGATGCTCAGGATGGTGTCACTGGGGAAGCAGCAGAGACTCACAGGGTGGATCTGCAGCAGAGGTGTGGTAAGGAGTGTTTCCTTCATGTGCTCTTCCCCTGAGCCAAGGGATCAGAGGAGGAGGGAGGATGAGCTCCTGCCTGAGGGAGGTGGAGCTGGAGGCTGCCCTGGAGAGCCCTGATTCTGGATACATTTTTAAAACCTGGCTGGATTTTCAGGACTCCTGAGCTAGTCTGAAACCGATGACTCCAGACAGGTGTTCTGAGAGCACAGATTTTAACTAGAATGCTGCTTATTAGCACTGATGCTACTTCTGCATGAACCTGAGCTCTTAAAAAGCAAAAGGTAGTTGATGGAATTGTGAGTAAGGCCGTAGGAACCTTTGCTGATTCCAGTGGGTGAAGTGCTGTAGAACCAGGGTTAGTGGCTTGCACCTTGACTAGTTCTTGTCCTGCTTTGATGTTTAAATTCATAGAAGTTGTAAATGGGACAAAACAGCTTTGGGGGGGAAGGGTCTAAATGGGCCCAAGGAGGGTACTTGGTGCTGTCAATAGTTCAGAGAACGTTGCAGCAGCCAGAATCCCTTCTAGCCCCTGGTTATTACTGTATCTGACTCGCAGCATTACACAGGAATATCACCTTGCCTTCTGTTTTGCTGAAATGAATTAAGTGGCAGGAAATGGTGGATTTCCGAGCCCAGCTTTCCTGACGACATTCCTCCCTGCAAAGGGAGAACTGGGCTGGGGAAAGGGAGTAACAAGAAACAGGCTCTGAAATTATTCTGTATGGCAAGAGTGAAACAACACCAACCTCTTTAGTAGCATTTCTGCTGCTTTTAAAAAAGGGGTCGAGAGAAAGATAAACTGTGACTGAGGGAATTGAGAGTGCAGAGAATTGATTAGTAGATGGTGGGTTTTAATGGAGGCACAATGTCTCTCAGAGGTGGTGATGCACTGCGACCACCCCCTGGCTGCTTCACTGCTGCTCCTCCAGCCTGGCTTCCAGCAGCCTCGGGGCCGGGTTGTGCTCAACGTGGTTTCCTAACTGGGGGAAGGATCCACTGGGCGCTTCTGAAAATTCTCCATCAAATCCCTTATTAGGTCATGAATGGGGGAAAAAAAAAGAAAAGCGGTACAAACTTTCGAAAGAGATTTTTGGAATTCTCACCATGGTTTCATTATCTTCATAACTTTCAATGGTCTCACTGTTGAAACTGCTTTAGTGGGAGTTGGGAACTGATGGTCCAGGGCAAGACCGAAAGAATGCGGCCACCACTTGTACAATACAGCAGGAACATTCAAAACTACTGCAAAGATTTGTTCTTTTCCCCGTTCTTCCACTACTGCAGAGCATGTGTGAGGCTCCTTCCTCCTGCATTTGTACAGGAACTGCATTTCTTCAGATTTCCCTTTTTGGCTGCTTCTGCTGACGCTTTTTCAACGTAGAAATTGCAGTCAAATATATGTATTGTTTTTGATGGCTGCAGCAGTGTCATAAAGAGCACAAAGACTGTGCCATTTAAAAAAAAATAAATCAAAGAATGGTACTTTAGTTGGATTTGGTGTGTATCTTTTGTGAATATTTTGCACAGTGTTCAGCAAGTTGAAATTAGGAGCCACGTTAAAGCAAAAGAATTGGGGCTATATGCCAGGAAGCGCCGTGTGTTACACTGACAGTTTCTTTCAGTGTTTCCAGGCACAAGTGGCTGCTGCTCCATGAGCTGGAAGCCAACAGTTTTCAGAGACCGTTATTTTGGAAGTAGAATAGGAGGATTCATTCAGTTCCCTGCAAAGTGGGGTTGCTTGAAATCTTCAAGAGGGAGGGAGGAGAGGCCTTTGGGAACAGGCTTTGATTAAACCAAGTGTTCCCAAGGATTTCCAAAACTGGCCCCTGGAAAGTGCTGCTGATTTAAGAGGCTGGGGCTCCTGCCTGCTCTCCCACAGGAGGGGCAGCACAGTCCATGTAGGTGTTGTTCTCAACCAGGGCATTCCCACACATCCCACCACTGCTCTGACCTTCTGTTAGCAGACAGAGCTGCAGACTGCCTGAGGAGTGCTGGCTGGTGTGGAAGGTGGGGAGGAGAGGGCAGCTCAAGGTGGAAACTTGCAATTAGGCTGCTGCAAGTAACCCCAGCTCATTGGAGCTGTGCTCTAGTGAAAGCCAGGGGAATAGTCTCCCTGAACCACCTAGACAATTAAAACCAAATTAATACGTGGTACTTAATGGAAGTGCTTTTGGGTTACAGACAGTGAACTTGATGTTCCTTCCTTCCTTCTCCTAGCATCATTGTGCCTCCCTCAGTCTTCACGTGTAGCTTCAAACACTTCTCCACTGTTACTAATTTCTCTTTCTCTATCCCTTTTTTCCCTGCCTCAGCAGCTTAAAAATAAAAAAGAAAGAAAGAAAGAAAAGAAGAAAAAAAAAAAATGCCTTTCTTTCCTAGCCCTGTGGCTGTGCTCTCCTTTCCTCTGCTCGTGTCCCAGAGCCGTGCTCGGGTCAGCAGCAAGCTAACGCTTTTGTCAGGGTGATTAATAGCGCTGTGGATTGTCGTTAATTCACTGGCTAATGACTGCAACTCTGGCCGCTCCTGGAGTAATCGGGTGATGTATGTGGGGAGCGCGCACCTCATGGCAGAGGTGAAAATCATTTCGACAAGTCAAATATTGTCACAGGGAACAAATGGCTCTCCCTGTTAATAAAAATTAATGAATTTTTTTTTACCGCTGGCCTGCTAAATGAAGCTGTGGAGTGACTGAGCGGAGGGGACAAGCTCGGTGGAATTAAGCACTTTATTTGATGGTTAAAACTATAAACATCTTTATTAGGGTTGCGATGGGATGTGGCAAGCAGGGCTGGGGTTTTGGTTGTGTTTCAAAGAGATCTGTTGGGATGCACAAGGGCTTTTTGGAAGTTTGTGTGTCTGTCTGCATCAAGAGGGAGAAGAGAGAGAAAACAAAAGAGGTTTGATTTTGGTGTAGTGGGATCAGTGTTTAATATTAGTAAGTAGTGGTTCCCTCCGTTCTTTCCAGGATGTATCCAGAGTGCCCTGGCAATCCCTGGGCACTGAGCTTTGGCAAAGCCACCTCTGCTCACCAGGCACTGCTGGCCAGCTTCTTCCCTGCTGCCTGGTCCTTGCCCAGTCAAGCCTCCAAATACACCAGTGTTCAAATAACTGGTTATCACTGGCTACCAATCCTGGGCATGGAGTAGTCCTCTGGGAGGGGCTGTCCTTGGCTGTGGTGGCTTTTGGGACTAGGCTGGAGAACAGGGTGAGAGAGGGAGGAGTGACATGACAAAGGCAGCATCCTTGGAGAAGCCAGCAGAATTTTTTGACACTGCAGCAGGAACTGGCACTTGCTGACCTGTTCACTCTCATGCACTTTGTCTCCTGGGTTCTTACAAAAGCGTTTGGCTTGGTTTCATGAGCACTCTGGATTCTCTCTGTGCTGATTGGAAGCATTGGGTGCTATTAGTGAGGTTATTGCCTTATAGGTGCAATCTGTAGAGCATACGACTCTCTTTCAGCATGCAAGGGGAACCCCACCAGTACCTCAGATTCCAGAGAGACTGGTGGGAACGCTGCCTGAGTCCTGGCAGGGCTGGATTTCAGAGCTGCTGTAGGTAGATGTGCTCTTATGGAAGTGGTCAGGGAGCTTTCATCAACTCCTTTTTGCTTGCATTAGCTGCAATTTTTATACTCTGCCAAGCTGACTGATGGAAAAGCTGGAAAATCTTAGTATTAAGTAGAAAATAAATGTCAAATAACCCTGCTATAAGGCCTTATTTGTTTTACCAAATACGTGTGGGAAATCCTCAAGCAATTTCACCATTCTAAATTCGTGTATATGAAGAAAAATACCACTTGACCTGTCAGAGATTAAGATTTTCCAAATTGTCATCTACTTGGCTATCTGGGGAGGAGGAAAACAGAGGGATTAGAGAAGGAAAACATAGGGAATTTTTTCAAATTTCATTTAGAATGAATGAACCACCGAGAGACCTCAGTGTTACTCTGGACTGAATGTTAAGTGACCAGGTTCACTTTGCAGACTGGGGCACAGCAGCAATCCTGCAGGTTTTTGGTTTTTTTTTTCTTTTTTTTTCTTTTTTGGTGTGTGAGTGCTGTAGGAAAGGGTGTCTGACATGCCACATTTCTTCTGTTTTGTTCAGGATGCTCTGACAGCAGCTATCTCACTGAACACAGAAATATTGGTACTACTTAAACACACTGCTTTTCCCAATGAGGTGTAGATACTATCTGGGGAGAAGTAAAGGCTTTGGATACTTGGGGCTTATGGTTCCTTTAATGAACTCTTTTTTCCTGTCTGAATTTAATTTTAACATAAGCATGCTCGCTGCATCTAAGAAAACGATCTCCAAAGAACCACAAGAAAGCAGAATACCATTTGAGTGGTTTTAATCCACTTTATGTGGATGCAATTTTATGGGTAGCAAAGTTCAGAAGTGTGCTTAGATCCCTTAACAGCAGCAAAAACTTCCTGCATCAGGGATTGTTAATTGTCCTGTAATTCAGGATGGAGGTGCTCTCCTTCAGATTGAAGCCTGCACAACCTCCAGTGGTCCCATGAGGGTCTGAGCTCCTGTTCCCTCTGGAAAATGCAGGAGTGTGTTGGGTAACAGGGTATGGTCCAGGTTTGATGGTTTTCTTTGAGGTTTTCATCCCTTATGCTCTCCACTGTGCACAGTGCTTCTGAATGCTGGAAATGAGGCAAAAAAGGACAAGTTTACAGATGTCTAAAAAGATATTGGGATGTTTAGTTCTTAATTTATACATTGGATTAGAGACCATGGGATTGTAGAAGTGCAGGAGAAGAGCAAACAACCTCTTGCTGCAGCTTCTGCCTCTGGAGTGGTTTTATTAATGTCCTGGAGCACTGAATTTGGCACACATCTCATTGGAGAACCCACCCTGTTAGTCAGTGAGAGAGACAGAGTAAGTCAGAACCTGATTAAGCAATCCCCAATCTGGGTTAAGTGTTACCCTGCTGAAAAACAAATTCTTTGTTTTACATAAACAACGAACCTGTCTTTTGAAAAGACTTTGACAAATATAAATTTAAGCTTAATAACTTAGGTAAAAGTCCACCCATACTTAATTACATAAACCAATACTCTATTAAATAAAATACATGTTGTTTTGGCCTTGTCCAGGGCACTGTAGAGCCATTCATGTTTTTAATAACACATCTGTGAGCTTAGACACAGCTATCTGGTGCTAGGAAATTGGACCAAGGACCATGTGTATTCAGTTGTAAAATGTTTTCTGATTAGGCTGGACAATATTTGTTGAATAAATCGTAATTGCTGTGTGGGAGTTTGTCAGTATTATTTAACTTCCAGCAAGAAAGGGACATTTTTATAACAAGGCTAAAATGTTGGTTGTTCCATAAAGTTGTGCTCAATACCTTGAAGTGAATTGGCAATGTTGAACTGAAATATTTTGGAGCATGTTATTTAAAAAAAAAAAAACAAAAACAACCCTAAATCTGAGCTTTAATCATTCTTCCAATTAAATAAAATTTCAAAGCTGTATAATTTTTTTTTTATGGGATTGCTATGAGGAGTTTTGAAAGAATATTTCTCCAAGCACTTCTGTATTGGTTCCTTGTTGTGTAGATATTGTGCAGAAGGGAGGAGCCCTGGCTGCACAGCAAAGTTTCACTGTGCCACCTCTGTATGAATATTAAGTCATGTAAGTTCAGCTTTGGATCCTTGATCCATTGATAATGTTCCAAATGCTGTTTGGTAGAGTTTGCCTCCCTGGCCATGGGGGCTCAGTGCTGTAGTTACCTTGTGCTCCTATAGCCCAGTGTTCCATATTCCTGTGGTTTGTTGCCTCTTGGACTCCTTGGAGGTCCAGGAAGGTCCCTGATCAGGGACCATGGCAGGATTTGGTTTGTCTTAGTTACAGAAGAGGAGGCTGGAAGTGTAATGTCACTTGGGAACAGTTTTCAGCTTTCCTAAAGCAAATGCCATTATGGTGGCATCCTAGCAAAAGAATGGGGAAGCTGTCAAGGCTCTGGTTTCTTTTTTCTGTTGTCCTGTGGGTTTCTTTGTTTTAATTATAAAATGCCTTTTACTTAAGCCAACCCTATTCTCATTATTTAGGATCTGGGGCCTCTAGGAGCCAGAGTCTGCTTATTGAGTGTGTTTGAGCCCAGGAGCCCAGGAGCTCATCAGCTATCTGTACTGCTCTTTTCTTTACTTCCATATTTTTGTTAGCCTGGACTTTTTATTTGAAGAGAACAATGATGAATTTTTATTTCTTTTCCGAAGCATCCATGCTGTTTTTAACTTAGATCAAGCTGTTGTGATTCAGATCTCTGAGATAATTGTTTTCAGTGTGGAATTGGAGCTTCTACAATGTCACGTCTAAATTCTTGTATGCTTAATTTTTTTTTCTCCATTTATATTATTCTAATACACTTTTTTGCAGTTATCCTTGAAAAATGTTTTCTAAGCTACATGAATGAGGTGGAAAGTTGTCAGCTGGGCAGAAGATACAGATTTTGGAATGTATAGTAGATGAATATGTGGCTGCATGTGCCTCTTTCAGAGATGGCTGAATTTGCTTCACACAGTAAATAGCATTAGCCCGAGCTTCTCCCCCTGTCTAGCTCTTAATCAGCACAGCCTCCTTTGCCATAGCAGATTGACCAGTCCTGACACCCATCTCTTTAACGTGCCCATGTGACTTAAAATCCAGGAGCTGAAGAGTTAAGGCACAAATAAAATCTCAAGTTCAGACTGTCAGCTTAGATAGTGCTTAGCAAGGGTCGAGGAAAAAAAGCCAGTTGTGATTTAGAAGAAAAACAGTGAGATTTGACCAATTCCATGGAATACCTTTCTTAGCCCCAGGGCAAGTGGAAGTGGTATATTAACCAAGGAATAGAGCAGAGGAGGAAAAAGGCCAAATCACATTTCTTTGAAACAAAGAGGCTTTTTACCAGGAACAAGCCTTGATAAAAATTACAGTGGCATCGCAAGTCATTTCACCCGCTCTGCCTCAGGCTATATTAAAGCAGTGAGGAAATAGGGGATGCAGCAGCCCTGAAATACAAATACAGTAGTCCCAGGAGTGTTTTTAGTATAAATAATCCTTTTTAGAATAATGCAGTGGCTTTAAATAGGGCCAGGTGGTGGGTGCAACACCCAAG
>NW_008592821.1:0-22144 GCF_000691845.1 Merops nubicus | reverse complement strand
AGCGGAGCAGGATAATGTTCCTCTGGCTGCGGGCAGGACCCTGCAAATGCCTCATCTTCCTCAGGCTTCTGCATCTTCCCAGAATCTAATGAAAACACCTTAAAAATAATCTTAAGGGGCTTGTCAAGCTGAGCTGTAGGAATACTATGCTGTGATGGTAAATTGAATGGGTCTAAAACTTCCACAGGGTTACCTGACATTGGGTGAATCTCTGTTGAAGATCATGAGATTCCTACAAATGTTCCCACTGTTGCTTGACATTTATTCACAGGTCGTTGGGCAAGTCCTGTAACCCATCTGCAAAGTGCTCAGGAATCCTGCCTGTTTAGCAGCACTTGTTCGTGGAGCATTAGGGAGGGCTGTACGTGGTGGTACCTCCCATGGCATTTGTTGGACGTGCTGTCGTTCCTGCCCTACATCTGGCAGAAAAGTCTAGGAGCACTTTCTCACTCAGAAGTGACCTGTAAATAGACTTCAGTGGAAAAAAGTACCAGGATTAAACATATGTTTGGTTCTTTGTCAGGTACTTTTGTTTTTCTCATAGACAGGAAAACCTGTCTTTAAAGAGCACTTGAGTGATCAGGAAAAAAATGGCCCAAATAGTAGTCTCTGTAGAGGTGCTCACAATGCAAACATCAATTGAAACTGGGTTATGAAGCATTTTGAGGAGAAATAGAGATCTCTGCAGAGAATGGGATTTAGAAAAACAGTTGCCTTTCTTACTGTCATCGCTCGCCCCATTAAAATTCCTTTGTTCCATAGTAAACATTTCTGTAATCCATCAGAACACTGGTAGCCAGAGGAAAGGTGCTTGGCCCAGGAGAGGAGTTCCATTTTCTTCCCATAATATCAGTAACTTGACTCCTCAGCCTAATGCTGGGAAATACTTGGTAGACCTCTAAGTCAGTCTGTGCTGAATTTTCCTTATTTGCATGTTCAAAATCCGTCAGGTTAAATGTGAGCTGGAAGTCAACTAAATGGCTTTGGAGACCTGCCTGCAACCTTCATCCCCTGCCATCACACCCCCTTATGGTTGGACTCCATGATCCTGAGGGTCTTTTCCAACTTAAAAATGATTCTGTGATTTACTTAAAGGTGTGTTCTTGGCCAAGAAAGTCAGATGTAAATTTGAGGTTCTGTTGCTCTTGTAGTGCTTGATTGTTGCAATGTTCTTCCCTCCATAAAGCTCCATCATCAATTTGTGAGCCATCACTGTTAAGAAAAAACTGTTGGTAATTCCTGCTTTTAACAGTTCTGAACAAAGGACAGTGGGATTGCAAAGCTCTTCAGATGCCCAGGACACAGAAAAAAACCACATTTGCTTGTGACTGTCATTGTGGTTTCAAGGCCACCATTAGGCTTGGTGGGCTCTAGAGGCAACTTATGTATGTGTGGGAGCACCAAAATAAAACTGAAAGCCAGTTATGGGCTGTCTGGAAACCCCCACAGCATTCTGTGTGCTTTGGAAGCGATTCATGGGAAGTGGAGAAGCCATTTCCAGTGGATGTTTGAACACAGTCCTCTGCTCCCAGCCCCTGTCTAATCTGAGAAGCTTGTCTTGGTGGTTAACGCCTCTCCAGGAGGGAACTCGTCACCTCCAACCAGAGAGCCCTCTCTGCAGAGCCCAGCCTATTCTGAATCAGAGGCTTGGGACAGTGACAAGGGACTGTGGCCAAACCATGCTTTCTAATGAAGAAAAGTTGGGGGCTGAGTAGGAGCTCTGGAGCAGCAGCCAAAGCCAGGGTCTGTGCCAGTCACAGGTCATGCAAGGCTGTGTCCCCTGGGGCCGGGGGGGCTGCTTGAAATGCAGACACCTGGAGTCAGGAGCAGGCAGATGTGCTGCTCATCTCACCCAGGCAGCACCACACAGATCTCCCCTTGACTTTCAGGTCTGGAAAAAACATTCTTGGGTCAAAGTGTAAAGTTTGAGGCTGCTGCAAAAATGTATCCATGAATTTTGTGGATAAAAACTCCATAGGCTCTAGGAGGACTCAGATCAGTGACTGGGCAGGATTTAGGCTCTGCTAAGAGGTCTTCAGCTGAAGTGGTTTGATTTGGTGTAACCAACACAGACATTATGGTGTGGGTAATTTGGGATCCTCTTTAGCAAAATCCTCTGTGCATTCTGCTTCTGTGGTTCATAATTAAAAGGTGTATGAGATAAAGACTTTCAAAGACTGAAGTTTAAAAACTTGGCTGGGGTAATCCATTAGCAAAAATGCAACAAGTTTTTTGTTTTCTTTTTTTTTTGGCTTTAAAATAGTAGGAGTAGGTGTTAGAAAATAGCTTGAAATACAAATCTAGAAATTTGGTAAATTTGTGCATATCTGATTTTAAAAGATACCTATATAGTGTTATGAGGGTTATGATTAAAATACAGCTGGCAGAGGACAGTGTTGCTCAGGATGGCAAAAATAGCATGAAGCTTTCTTTCACTGTTTTTGCAGAGCTCTGCTGTTTATGTGATATAAAATTGGTGAGCTTCACTGGAACTGTTTTTTTGTCCAGGGATGGAAAATCCAACTTATATGGTGGCATTAAAATGTGTGCCTGTGTGCCTCTGCAAATGGAGCTCTGCTTTTGACACCCACCTCACGGCTCAGCCCTCTGTCCTGCATTGATTCACTGATTCCCTTTCATGCTGTATAGTCTGTTGACACTGTCCCTTTCCTTGCTCTGCCCTCCCTCCGCTCCTCCATGCCCGGGGTAGGTTTGTCTGGCTCACGTTAGGAAATATAAATTGTTATCGATTAATATTAATATTTAGCATGTTTGTGAAAATGTCTTTTCCCACTGCTATTAATCTGCTATGTTAATAATGCCAGGACTCCTGTTCTGGACCCTGGGGAACCCACAGTGAGTGGAATGACAATGAGACGGTGACAACAGCCGAAAAGCTTTCGCTTGGCAAAGATGTGAATTCCAATTGCAAGGTCTCCTTTTGGAGACTTGCAAATGCTTTATTCTTGTTCTATGGTTTGACATCCAGGACTGAGAGAAATATCCAGCATCGTTTGTTAGTGTTTGGAGAGCTGGGCTAACTGCATTTATTTATTTATTCTAAATAGGTGCCATTTCTCTTAGTGGAGAATTTATCTCGCAGTCACTTTTAAAGTTCCACTTTACTGCATTTCCAGCAAAGAAATTTCTGCACAGTTGGCCCATTTCTATAGTTCCATAGATTTTTAAAGGGGGGTATTTTGTTGCAAAAATAAGCAAACTACTGAAAAGCAATTATGATTTTTTTCTACTAAGTGAAGCGTTTTCTTTGGGCTTTCATCTCTCTTCCTTTCCAGATTTTGTTGTATTATTTCTATAGATTCTTCACAAATGTTTGTTATGACCACACGTGTAATACACTGCACATTTCTTGTGACGCTTCATTGGAGCTATTATGTTGTAAATAGTCCAGAGACAGAAATCCCAAAGGCTAATATTTTTTCAATAGCTGTAATAATAAGACCTTTATTTTTTTCCTTAAAAGAACCTACTTTATATACTATATCCAAATATGTATTGACTTAATTTTTTAACATAGCACAATTCATAGAAATGTCATCTTGTAATCAAATAAAAAACAAAATGCTAAACGCAAATCAGGTGGAGAGTAGTTATGGGTAACAACATTCTCTTTGGAGTTTGATCCTAAAATGATCTTATGTGGGTATTTTTGATGCCTAGTTGAACTAGACTTTTACTGGAAATATAATACTGGCATTTAGTGGAGAGTAATTTGGACACTTTCCCTGCTGGTTTTACTAGAGGAAAATGTGTATTAAAGAACACATTGAAATACTGTTTCAAGCTTTATTCTTCGTTTCTGCCAGCAGATATCCCATAATAAAAGAAAACACTTTTTTTTTTTTTTTTTTTACTTAAAACCAAAGGCACTTTAAATCCTTAACTACTGTTCTTCTTACAGCCAAGTTCTGAAGCAACTGGATTGTTTTAGAACATTTATTGAAAAGTGCATCCGATGAACTCTGTGCTCAGCCGTGATCTGTTCTCACAGCTCGCTTCTCATCTGAGCTGTTTTCTGTTTTAGTAAAAGTACTTCAGGCTTGAGAGGTATGATTACAATCAAGACAAAACAGACCATAAATGTGAAACTTGAAAAACAAATATACAGAGTAAACATGGCAAAGGTGTCGTGTTTGCAAATGTTTAGCTTTTATTGTAGTCCTTTTCCCTTTGGTTCGACCTGTCTCCTCCTCCTGCCTCATCCCTTGCTGTGTCCAGCTCTGAATAACTCTGCATTGTTTTTTAGTGAGCTCTACATTAGACAGAGGTTCAGGTGAGTTTCATGTGTTATATCCTTACACACCAATTGCAAAGACAGAGTAATTTGGAGGATAGATGAGACAGTCAGTCAGCAGTTTCTTGTTGGGAGAGAAGTGCACAGAGCTCGCTCATTTCTGGAATTTTACATGGGAGATGTGTTAAAACTTGTCTCCTTTGGACTTAATTTCAATGGCATGTGTAAATAAAAATTTCTTTGAGTCGTTGTGCCAAGGTAGTGTTGGGGTGGCATAATTTGCAGGGTTTCTCAGAAGAGGCATTAGTTGCTACCAAGTGATGTTACTGAGTTACAGTGAGCTGGGCAATGAGGTTTCTGAAGAGCTGTGCCTGTTGGGTCTGTGCTACCTCAGCACTGATTTTCAGGATCCTTTTTACAAAATCAGCATCTGTATTAGCAGTGTAACTTCTCAAGGGTCAAAGCAGATCACGTGGCACTCCCTTGGCACAGAGGCATGTTGGCAAAACCGCTTCCCATCTGTGACCACTTCCCTCCCCAGACATTTATTGCCCAAGTCTTTTATCAACTGTAAAACTGGTGAAGATGGAGGGTTTTCATGAGTGAATGGAAGAGAAAAAGATATTTCTAAATGCTCATTTAAAGCAGAATTTACTTTTCCTCCTGTGGCAGTTCTAGTTGGATGGAAAAGGCTTCAGAGCATCGCTCTGCAGAGCCCTGGCCCCAGGGGTGTGCAGGAGGCTGCTCTGTGGTGGGTCCTGGTTGGGTTGCTGAATGTGTTGCTTTCTGACCAGCATCCACTAGCAGATGCTGTAGGTACTTACCAGTACAGTGTAGATGGAGGAGAAAGGTTCTTCCAAAGAATGGAAGGAAGAAATTTTGTGACAGGCTCAAGGCTTCTCTTACAGTAAGTAATAATAAGTAAGTTATTCTTTATTGTCCATTCTTTACAGCCATTACAATTGAATGAATATTGTCTCTGGACAGAGGAAAAGCCATTTTTGTGTGGTTGTGAAACATTTAATGCTTCAGTCCCATCCTTAATGAAAGAGGAATAATTCTTATCACCACAGTTTTAGCACTAATTTGCATCCTTTCTGGCAGAAGGAAACCCAAATATTTTATTAGACTACCTTCCAGAGATGGTCTTGCACTGAATTCCAGGTCTATGACTTTGGTGTGCAAGGTCTTTCAAGTGTTACTAGGACCAGCCATTCTTTTCTATAGGTTGGAGACTCCTTGTGTGCTGAGGGAAATGGGCCTTTGTAGGTGACTGTTGCCAGTAGCTGGGTTACCTTCAGCAGCAGTGACTGGGAAACCATTCCGAGATAACTGAATAATGGAGAATTACTGAGGATTGTTGGACACCTTGTCTTTCTTATTTTGCTGTTGCACTTTGCAAAGCATGCCTCAGAAGATCGTATCCCACAGACGGTGAGCCTGTGGAGACGAGGTGCCAGCTCCTGGTGCTGCAAAGTGCTTGAAATTTTGGCAAAGAGGCTTTGTAAGGCAGGCCAGCCCAAGGAGGGAGCAGGTTTCTGATTCTCTATTGTATTTCAGCTGCGGCCATCAGGTGGCAATCTGATCACTAAGATCATTCACTGCTCCAAGCCTCAGTTTGGGTGGGTGCTGTTTGGTCCTTTCCAGTGTCCTCTGTGATTTATGGAGGTGTCTCCTGAGGTCTGGGCTGTGCCTGGCTCTCAGCTCCCTGCCCGGGTGGGGCAGAGGGAGAGAATTCCCAGTGGAGCAGGGCAGGGGTGGGACAGGCACTGGTTCCAGTTACCTGAGATAAGTGACAGATGGGTGGCTCGATGTTCAGAGGTGGAATGAGCCCTGTCAGTTGTTGGCAGTAGTTAAGCAAGTACTTACTTAGTGTAGGTGTTTGAACTCTTGGCTGGTTAAAGCTGTGATGATGGTGATTTGTTCCTGGCTCTGCTGGTCTAAAAATTGATCATAAAAATCACTTTAGTTTTGCTGATGAAAAATACTGAGTGTACAACAGAGACAGAACCCTGTCACTCCAGGGTTAAAAATGTCGTGGCCTTGTTCTCTGGAGGTGTGAAATATTCCATGTCTTCTGTCTAAGGTAACTCTGTCTGAATCCCAGGGAAGTCCTGGCCTAGTGGGTGTTTTTCTGATGATACCTTTTATGTTACAATAATCCAATAACAATTCTAGACAAAACTACAGTTTTAATACCTGTCCACTATTCTAAACTTATATCTAGGAATGAGTTGCAAAGTTTGAGTAATTAAGTAAAAAAAAACCTTTCAGGAACGAAAGAATCCCCAAGGGAAAAGGAACCTGTCAGTCCCTCACTGTGTTGTTTCAGTCCTACCCACAGAGTCACAATTCTGTGCATTTGTATTTTCTACTCCTTTGCTCAAACTCTTTCCTTGAGCCTGAGACTCCAGGTTAGCTTTGAGGTAACACATGAATTCAGTGGGTGCCTTTAATTCTTCTCTTGTCGTTTGGAAAACAAAAATACCTGGGTTTTACACATATCCAGACCCATTCAACAAGAGCACCCTCTGACGTGCCAACATTGTGCACTTGGGGCTGTTGTTACCTTATGCCCCAGTGAAAGGAGAGGTTTTCTCTGAACATAACGTTCTGGAGCTGTCTGCCAGATGTGAGCTTGGAAAGTCACCCTGTGTTAGCCACCCCCACAGTGCCCTGGGGTGTGACAAAAGTGTTAGGGCTCAGTCCAGTGTTCTCCTCGCTCTTCGTATTCCCATTGAATGTAGGATTGGGCCTGGTTTTATATTTATTTCAAGGTCAGTGAAATTCAAGGCAGGTCGTGCTTTCTGATAAGGGACTGGTTGCCTGCTATTAACTCATTCTTGGTGTGCTCTGTAAGTGTCCCTCGTGAAGGAGTCAGAGATGCTCTTTGCAGTGTCTGTGAGAGTGGCAGATGCTTAGTAACTTTGGATAAGTAGATGTTTCCTTAGCAGAATTTTATATTATATCATAATATGAATAAATGTATTAAGAGAACAAATACAAAACCTACAAAAAAACCCACCCAAAATCTAACGCATTGTTTCTTCTCCCACCACTTCCTTTAACATCAGACTTCCTTTCATTACAGCTGCTAAATAGATTATTCATGAGGTCTCTCACCAATGCTAAAGCATCACTCTCATTGTTGCAAGAACCTCATTGGTGTCACACAGATTTTAAGCCTATGCCCATATCTGATTATCTGTGGCAACAACCTTTCAATGGGTCTTTTTATTGAGTAATTTTGCTCGTGAGCTTTGAAGGACTAATTTTAGTTTCATGACAATAACAGTAAGGTCAAGTTGTATTTCTGTAGCACTTTTCACATAACCAGAGACTGCAGAGCCCTGGAACCCTCGCTGTTAGAGGAGGGGCAGATGTAGGATGGCGTGGTTGTCATCAGAGAATGGCCACATCGCATGGACAGCTCTCAAATGGCAGCCAGATGGATGAAACTCAGTGGAACTGTAAATTGTTCCTAAATAAGATTTCTCTGCCTTTTTTTTTTTTTCTTCCCCCTTTTTAACCAGTTGTGTTATGCCCAGAGTATCCCTGAGAGGAGCACTGGGGTTAATAAAGGTTGCAATACACAGGGAGGACAATCCAGAAGATTCTGCAGTGATGGCTATGGGCCTACCAGCAGTGTGATAACCTTGGTTCATGATTTCTCTTGAAATATGAGGTCAATCAGATGTGGGTTCACTTCAGAGTAACTTAAAATTTAATCAGAACCATCCTGATTGTCCCACAGAAGAAATTAAATTGACAGTGCTCAGTAGTGAGGTGTCTTTATACTTGTATCATTTGAAAATTTTCACAGGTCATGCGCCAATAAACCTGGTTTTGCTTTTCAACTCGGTTGGAATTCCTGTTTCTTAAGTGCAAAAGAGGCTAATCATAGAGTAGAAAATAATTTGACTTGCTAATACGGGGAGAGAAAACATTTACAGCAACCACAAGTATGTTCAGGATTCTGGAGTGGATCATACTTATGAAAGCTTGTTTCTGGCGACATGTTTGAGTAGGGAGGGTTGCACTTCTCAGCAGAGGAAACACTGGTGAGCTGTAGCAGGCAGTTCTCTGTGTTTCTCAAAAGCTGGAGCAAAAAAAAAGTTGGCAAGGGAATCAAAATCCTCTTTTTTTACTGAAGTCTGCCATCAGGTTTCTTAGGCAAGAACTCAGGAAAATCTTTATTAGGCATAAAAAAAAATAAAATGAAGATGTCTTTTGGACAGAAGGTGTGTTCTGGGGCCAGGGAAGAGCTGCTGTCTGTACCCCTGCAGTCCAGCCCTGCTCCTTCAGCTCTTCTTCCCTGATGGTTTCTCTTTGGCAGCAAGAACTGTCTTCCATGCTGCAGTGAGAACTGTAATTTTTGTTGGGTGCTGTTTCCCCCTGATTACATCAGAGGTCAGTCATTAATAGGCACTGTGGGAGTCCCTCTCGCTTCTGCACGGGCCACAATGAGGCGGTTGTTGGACTTGTTATCATAGTGGAAACTACTGTGCAATGAAAGCACAGTCATGCTGCCTCATGTTTAATTGAGAGATGGCAAATCTGTTCCCAAAATACTTCAACTACTTGTATTGTATGACAAATGTGTTTTTCTTTTACCCTTCGTCTGTTTCCCTACCCCCCTCCCTTTTTTTCCTTTTTGGATGAAGAAAAAGCTCCATTTCCACTACATATGAATGTTGTAGCTTAGCAATTGGCTACTCTTGGAAAAGTCCCCAAACTTTATTACCCTCCCAGTCTGCTGTGCTCACTTTTAAGGTTTCTATCTCTTGGGTATTTCAAGCTCCCTGGGACTTGTTGGGGTTTGGATTTTTTTTTTTGTTTGGGTTTGTTGGTTCCTCCCTCCCCTCCTTTTTTTTCCTTCCTTCTTTAGCATGTTCAGAACTGGTTGTGTAACTTGCTTCTCAAGTTTATTTTATGTTTGTGCTGATGTTTGGCATCATCATAGGTGTGTTCTTGTAGGAGCTGGTCAGCAGGGATGCCTGTATGCCTCTGGAGGGGGAGACAGGCCATGTCCAGAGAATCTGGTGATTAATAACCATGGATTTAGTATGGTGTAGGTACACATAAATGTCATTTCATGTGAACCATTTTGCTTTACACAATCATAATTTCCTTACTGACTGGCATTTTGGAATATTACTTTAACATTTTACCCAACTTTGTTAAAACACTCGTTTTCTTGCCAGCTAAGGCCCCTATATTTGGAAGCAATAGCAGTTCTGCTGCAGTTTGAGATGAGGGATGTGAACACCAGTTCGTCACATTCAGATCAAACAGGGCGTTCTGATATGCTAACGAGCACGCCAATTAATGTGGCAAAATCTTTGAAAATACTTTTTTTTTTTTCAATTACTTTTTTGTTTCCTAGTAGCTTTCAGAGAAAATGTCAGAAATTTACTCTCTTAATCTCACACCGTTAGAGTGAAAAATGCTCTTTTTTAGTTGAGAGGAAATTTCATTAATGGTCTTTGTGCACTGGGAAGTTGGAACTAAATAGATGTGTGTCATGTTTCAGAGGTAGGAAACATAAGAGCCCAATTCTGATAAGTCCATGGTTAAATGCTTTATGATGCCTGAATGACTGTTCACTTAAGTACCACATATGATGTTAAAGTATTATACTTTGTATAATAAAGATCATAAGATCTGTAAAAGGCCCTGTTTAGCACTCACAATATGAGGAAGTAAATGCACCCCAAAGATGAAGTCTGTTGTCTTCAATGGAATTCCTTTGGAAAATTTCCCTTTTTTAGCACTCACTTGAATGATCCTGGAATCCTCCAGCCAGTTCTAAAATAGATTCAAAAAAGTTGTTAAAAAACCACAGATGGTTCAGTCAGGAGTCTTTAAAGGGTGAAAGCACACGTTTCAATGAGATATTCTATCCTATGTAGCTCATTCAAGAGGTTAAGAGGTGACATCCTCAAAAATTGAAAAGGAGGGATGTTGAATGTGGAAGGTAAAAAGGAGGCAGACGCTTGCCGGGGAGAGAGGAGACAAAGGGGCTCATAACTCCCCCCTTGGCACTCGCTGCAGCACCCTGTGCTGCCTGTGGGTGTTGTACCAGCCCTCAGCCCCTGCCTGGCACCAGGGCTGCCCGAGGTGCAGCAGTGCAGCCTGACCATGCAGCAGTGCACCAAGTCTTCTTGACCAGGGTGGGAAAACCTGAAATTAGGGAGGTTTTACAGCCTAAAAAATCAGCTATGTACCACCTTTCGGTCTTGTAATAGAAATAATTCATGGTCCTGTGGTCTAAGTAAAGCTGGAGGTCACAAGGAATTGGTATAAATCCACTTTTCTGTCCTTAAAATCTATCAGTGACACATCTATTTGCAGATCTGTTGGTTTGTTTATGATACATCTCTGCGTGGCTCTCTAGGAGCTCTCTAGGGCACCAGATGAGCTTGGCTCAGGAAATCACAGTCGTTGAGTCAGAATGCAGAGGCTGCAGTGGATAAGAGAAAGTAGCATCGTGGGGTTTAAGACTTATGTTTTTTTTTTTTTTCTGTTCCCCCTTGAATTGCTGCTTTTGGCTGTGCAGAACATGTTTCAAAATGATCACTGCTGTTAAAAACCTATAGCATCAAACCTTAAACCCCCAAATAATTTCAGGATTTTATAAACAGAAATAATGTGCTATTTTGTTGCATATTTTTTGAGTCTTAAAAAGAGCTCAAGTTCTTGATTTTCCAGCAAGCTGGGAGAGACTGATTTGAAGCACTTCTGTTGTAGCTGAAGCCTGGTTAGCAATGGCTAGGCCTGTGTTTGCAAAACTATGCAAAGTTTCACAAACTCTAGAGATGCTTTTACAAATTACCCTGCTCTAGCTTTGTCCCCTCAGTGGGAGGGGAAAAAAACCCACCTCATCTATTTGTAGTGACTATAGGTGTTGTGAGGTTAGAAGTTCTGGTGAAGGTACTGGAATGGCAGACATGGAGACAGGTCTCTCTCCTCGTGTTCTCTCTGTGGAGTGAGAAGGAGAACACTTTCCTCATGAAGGGGACCAGCTAAGACCCAGGGTTCATCTTCCAGCCTGGTCAGCGACCTGTTTGTTCCCTCCATGGCTGTGTCTCACCTGTAGGACTCCATACACCATTTCCCTTCCAGGTCTTTGTAAATTCTTTGAAGAAGGAGGTCTCTCCTAAGCAGGGCTGGTTAATCAGGCTGAATAGGAGCTTTCAACACTGGTATCACAATAATAGCTGCGTTTCATAAGAGTAAGTGTGTTCCAAACACAGCGTGGAATCAGAATGTGGTTTGACTGTGGGAATTTCACTGTATACAAGTCCAAGGGAAAGCTGGTCAAAAGACAGAGTTTTCGGTCTCTGGGGAATTTTCTAAAAAACCATAATACTTTTAAGATATTAATTTTGTAATCACGACACTTAAATTTCAAAATTTTGTATGGACAGGAATGTGAGGGAGGAAAAAGGATGATTAATTTTTAAATGATTGGAATGCTTGGTTCTGAAAACAGAAAAATGAAATGTGTCCTTGGGTTCTGAGATCTGACATCCACTCGGCTCCCATCCCCTGCGCTGCCTGGCCCTGTGGCAGGGAGGGAGGAGTCCCAGTGGAGCTCCAGCTGGGTTCTCCAGGCTCCTGGTGTGGAAATGTGCCCGAGTCTGTTAGAACTACAGGTCTGGGGCATTTGTGGATCCCCTCTGTCCAGCAGGGAATAGCTGGAGGAAGCCCTGCAAGTCCTTACGGCGAAGCTGCCTTGGAAGCTTGGCCTCTTTGGTTGATCCATAAATGAATTTGGAGGAAACGTGGCAGTTTCTTAGCAGAACTGCACCCAGCAAGCAGATTTCTGCCGTGAAATCACTGAAATGCGTGTCTGAAGGAAGCATTTTGGATTCAGCAGACTATCATTTTCCAGTTAAAAGTATTTTTCTGAAAACTTCCTTGTCAGCTCCTGTGCTCACAGACTTTTTTCTTATTTAGTTCTCTTTCAGTGCATTCTGGTAAACATGTCTCAGATAATTTGTTTTTGGCAAGTGATGGAGAAGGAAGGGCTGTTTGAAGAATACATTTAGCTTGTACAAGCCGATATCAAACTGGAAAATGGATGCGTGTTGCAACAGGTTTAATAGTGGAATTGACTGGTAATTCTCTGAAGTACAATAATTTGTTGCTGGAAAATGAAGCTTAAAAATCCTTGCAGGATTAAGGGAGTTTACTTTGGAAGGGAGTGTTGTTTGTTTTCCCCAAACAGACACACTTCCTTCCTATCCTCCAGACTCATTTTATTCCCGGGCTGTTGTGGCACTGAGCTGGGTGGTGCTGTGGTTGCCCTGAAGATGCTCAGCAGGGAAGATGTGACACGGTGTTTCGAAATGGATGCTGTTATCAATCCTGCCTAGCACTGTTAACTCCTCCTACTTAAATTTTCACCTTTATTCTATATACATCTCATTCAAATCTCACATGTTTTGTGTTGTGGGTTTTTTTTTCCTACTGTCTTATGCAACAAAAGAAGTTGAGACTTAGGAAAAACAGCTGTGGTACGTTGAGATGTAGCTGGGAGGTCACATCAGCCACGGCTTCTGTTGTGTGACACGTTCAACCCAAGAAACCCAAATACTAGGCAGCGAGTTCTTGCCAAACTGAAGTTGATTTTTACCTTAATTTCTCTTTTACTTCCTCTACAAAATATACTGAGCCAGTTAAAACAATAAATGGTTACAGGGAACCCTGAACAGCTCTGCTGTGTTTTCTTCCCTCTTTCTGTTACTGAAAGACAACCCCTAGAGTAACCCTGACCCCGTGTAACGTGACAGGCCTGTGGTTAGCTTCACCTCATCCTTCCAGAGCCCTGAGTATTGTACAGCCAGTACGAATATTCTTACCTCAGTTCTACCTGAGCTCTCTAGGTGAGGGTTATCTTTTTTTCTGCCACTACTTCTGTCCCTAAAGCATGTGAACTAGGCTTAAATGAAACTTTGTCCCAAGAAGAGATTAACTAATGTTCACGTGAGTATTTCAGTGTGTTTTGTTCTGCTGTTTCCCCTTTTAGGTGACAGCGAGATTGTAAATAATATGTACGAGACCGACCCTGATCTCCTTGCTGGCGAAAGTGCAGAGGAGGAAACAGAGGACAGTATTATGTCCCCCATTCCTGTCGGACCTCCATCACCCTTTCCCACCAGTGAGGACTTCACTCCCAAGGAGGGCTCACCTTATGAAGCTCCCGTCTACATTCCTGATGACATTCCAATCCCACCAGATTTTGAACTCAGAGAATCTTCGATTCCAGGGGCAGGGCTAGGGATTTGGGCCAAAAAGAAGATTGAAGTTGGGGAAAGATTTGGACCCTATATGACAGTACAAAGGAGCACATTAAAGGAAACAAACTTTGGATGGGAGGTAAGCGTGTCGAATGTGATAACCACATTCATTTGTCTTCTGTGCAAACCGCTGGTAAAGCTGGGCTGAGTCCTGACTGGCCTGGGGACAGCAGCAGTGCCTTTGCTAATGCCATATTTCCCTCTGTGAGTTTGCATCCCTGATTACAAGCAGTATTTGGAAGGCAGCAGAACTCCTTTTTAACATAGCTTCTCGGGCTACTATACTGCTCTGGCAGCATTTGGGAAGGTTGGGTTTAAATGATGTTGGGTCACTTCTCAATGCTTGTCATTTTCAAATTGTGTTCAGGACTTGTCACAGAGGAAGGAATGTGATTAGTCGCATCATGTTTTGTAGTTGGGTGGGTTACCTTTGACTTCCAGTCCATGTTAGCTGTGCAGGCATTATTAACTGGTCAGAGAAAAATCCCATGTACCCATTAACACCCCAGATGTTCTTGAGTTCTTGTTCTGCAGCAAAGATAAATGTGAAAGTCATTTTCCCCTATGAGCGAAACAAACCCCAATCTTCACTAGGGAAAAGCACTATCCCAGAACTCCTTTCTCCCTGCTTTTCTGGGATTGTTTCAGAAGTCTCTTTTGCTCCTATATTCTTGATTTGAAAATATCTATACCCCAAGAATTATAATAAATGATAGTAGGTTCTGTGAACAGTGAAATGTAGCCTAGGATTTATGCTCTGTGTCCACAGTCCTACCCCAGTGCATCCAGTATTCATTATACTCTGTGTAATTGCTCCACTGCTGCAGCCCTAATGTCCACCCCATCCTACAAAACCCTTGCAGTGCATCCATCTGCTGTCTTGAGGAAGAGGATGTCTGGGGCAGCTGGTTCAGAGAGGGCTGGCCAGGACTTGTGCTGTCTGGTGGACTAGCCCCTAGCCCTGTTGCTCATGTGGACACTGACTTTTCCCTCCCTTTTCCCTAACTCAGCCTGTTTTCTCCATTGGCTACTACGTGAGGTGAAGCTGTGGTTCAGAAGGTGTGAGAGTATGGAGGTGGGAAGCAACTAATGGATAAAACTGTAAGACTTGGTACCAAGTGGGCAAGCCAAGAGTGCAGGCACAGAGGCCCTGTTCTCTTAGAAATTGAGGTCAAAAGGGCCAAACTTAAGCATTAACATTTTAAATTGATTATAGTTACAATCTTGATTTTGAAGTATGAAAAATTAGTGAACAGTTAGATATGGTGAAGCCCATGGACATATGTCCAGATGTTTCTGTTTGCTTTTTTAACATGTCCAAAGTGCAGGAAAAGCAAAAACCACTTGCTATAAAACCAAAGCTCAAACGTGTTTTGTTGTTCCGCAGTAGGAAATGTCTGAAGAGCTAAAATCAGAGTTTGGTTGAATTGTCTGAGTTAAGAGTTTCCTCTTCTCTCTCCTAATGCAGGGAAAGAAGGGACATTCAGTGGAGAATTTTGGTTCCCTGTCCCTGCAATCCCTGGAACTCTTCAGAAGTTATCTTTGTGTTAGCTGCTTTTCTTGTGAATATCATTACAGAATACTTGATTAGTATTCGCTCATTAGTTTCAAAACATGAGGTTTGGGGTTTTTTTTGGAGGAGGGAGAAATCCCTGTTAATGTACTGGAAATAGTTGTGTTTCAGGGAGGCTGTAGGGATGAGGCAGGTGGAGATTACCTAATGTACTGCTCACTCGAAGGTCTCTCTGCAGCTAAGCACATTTACCACTGGGAAAACACAAGACTGATTTTTTGTAGGCTGCAGTGTGGAAGTGGCTCCTACAGAAAGATGAATTCTCTTTTCCTGAACCTAGTATTTATAGGTGGCATTTGGTGGTGTTTTTTTCTGGGTGTTTTTTTAAGCCTGATTCTTTGGAACACCCTGCCATCCTCCTCGGCTGCTGAAGTCAGATCAGGTTTGAGTAATGCAAATCTTTTTTTTTCTATGACCTTGGAAAAACTTTTCCCCTGTGTTTTATATTTGTGATAAAATTTTGTATTTACATTCACGTGTTTAAGAAACGTTCCCTGTATCCATTCTGCACTGAAAGCCAGGCCTGATATAAGCTGTATCTATTAACTTCAGTCTAGGTTGACTTTGTGGTACTGTTTATTTTTGTAGTGTAATTGAACAAACTTTCCTCCTCTGTGGCCCTTCTCACATTTCAGCGGCACTCTTTTGTTCCCAGGTTTGGCAGGTACGTTTCAGACGTGGAAGGAAGGACTATTTGTCCTCCATCAGATGTCCTCAAACACTGTCTTAGACCTGCCCTGACACTATCTCTTTTGACCTTGCTTGTACTTGCAGATACTTCTTGAAGTTTTCCACTTCCCAGGATGTCTAAAGGCAGTTCAGAAACCCCTTTGTAGTCACTCAGTACCTTTGTGATTTCATTTGGGAAGAAGACACACAAATACCTTCATGTGCTAAATGGGAATTCATGTAACATACTGTCTGCCTGTGTGTTGGTTTCTGAGCTGTTCCCTTTGAGAACAAGGTTGGAAAAACCTCAAGGTGGTGTTCTGGGCAGCTTTACATGATGTCACTTGTGCTAGGAAGTTGTACCTTGGGATATGTTTCCACTCTCTGTTAGTAGAGTAGACAGATAATTGGCAGCAAGAGGAAAAAAAAAGAGAGGAAGGAGTTTGTTGTCACCCTATAACTCACAGACTAGGCTTTTGCCTCTGTCTGTTTCTTGCACTAGTGCTTCTGAGTCTAACAAATCCAAAATCCAGCATTTGGAGTGTACCATGAGAAGTCCTTACACAGTGTGACACGAGGTTTTGACAATACTTCTCTGTAACTTGTAGCTTTGCTTTGCAGTGACTTGAACGTCACTGACTTGAAAGTTGTGAGACTTCTTACACCCAACTCCTTACTGCCAGCTAACAGAGATATCAGTGTTACACTTGACCTGCCTGTTCTATTAGTTATACTGGTATTTTTACTTCAGGAAAGATATCAGTTCTTCACACCCAGCCATCTTCTCTGTTCATATTTCTCAGTTTATTTCCTATTGGTTTATACTCTTGATGATGCCACTTCTGTGGACACCCTGCCCGCTCAAATCCTGGAAACCTGGGCTTTCTTGCTGTGTTTTTAGTAGTCATCACTTCCTTAATTTTAATACTGTTTCTGTCTTTTGCACAAAAAAAATTCTTGCCCTTCATCACAG
Organism: Merops nubicus; assembly: GCF_000691845.1. Taxonomy (NCBI): domain Eukaryota; kingdom Metazoa; phylum Chordata; class Aves; order Coraciiformes; family Meropidae; genus Merops; species Merops nubicus. Next base: position 5,369 of record NW_008592821.1, on the reverse strand, counting down.
GAAATTTGAGCTTTGACTAAACTGAGTGCCACCAGAAGTGGTGATACCTACGACTGCTTTACACCAGTCTGAAGCAGCCATTCATTAGCAATAGCTCACCTTTGTGCAAAGCTGTTGTTTAGGTTGTACAGGGTGCACCTCTGTGCTTAAAATTGTGTATCTGGCTTCTGAACGTGGTCACTATGTGAGTTTGGAGTTGTGCCCATCTGTAACAGGCCCCAGTTGCTGTGGGCAGCAGAAAGGATGTTGAAGCAGGCTCGGGGTGTGTAGGTAGGCATGTTTTTATTGCTGGTCCGTGGATTTTTTAGGCTTAGGCACAGCTAATGCAGCATATTAAAATACAATACAAATTTTAAAATGCTTCAGTTTGTGCTTCACAATTAAGAGGTGTTTCTTCTGATTTCTGTCACTTGAAAAATCCATTTTGGTGAGCTGGAAAATGTTCTGTTAGGGGCTTTGATCTGCAAATGGATCTCTCTCTTCTATCCAAGGTGTTAACACTGCAGAAATAACTCTCACTTTTCAAACTTCAGTAAGACCAGATTTGTGAAAATTAGAGCGAAACAAAACAGTTAACTGCATTTCTTCAAAGTCCTTGATGAACACTGTCTCCTTTTTGGAAGGAAGGGCCAGCACTTTTTTCATCTGAATTGTTTGATCCTGACCTGGCTCTGATGTAAAACATCTAGCTCCAGGAGGTAGAAGAAGAATGCTATTTGCTGTAACTTTCAGCTTTACTCATTATTTCTCCTAATAGCCTAAAATATCATAGGGATTGCAGAATGCCAAGACTTACTTGACATATCTTGAAAAAAAGATAGTTTTTTTTTTTTATTATGGATGTTTTTCCTTTTAGCCAGGCAGGAGGCATTGGGTTAAGACTGTGTGAATACGTGTCCTACTTCATCTGCAGCAAGACTTTACTCTCTTGTTTCTTTATATGATTTTCCTCCAATGCTTGCTTTGTGGAATAAATTTTTTTAAATATTCTTTAAATTAAACCCCACCTATTATTCAATGGCTTTTTTTTTTAGTATGGGATGGCAGTGAGTGATTCATGCTCATTTCATAAAAATAAATGAGATGTGTTGATCTTCCGGCCCCCACCCTCCCACAGGATGATTCAGTAGGTGCTTGTATAGGATGGTGTGCCCTGTGCTTTCCTTCTGTGCCTCGTTCCCTGACACTACTCTGCTGATCGTGTTTATCTACCTTTTTTCCCTTAAAAGACACCACCCAAACTAAAAGCCTTGTGATTATTTAGTGTGACGTGATTGCATTTCTGCCCTGCTCTCCTGATCCTATTACTTCCTTGCCTGCTGACACAGAACATACCATTCAGAGTACCCCAAATAAATCACAGTGTGTTTTCACTTTATTGCCTCTGGGACCTAAAAAAAAAAAAAAAAATTTTAAATTATGTAATGATATTTATCATAGCACAGTTTATTTGGCTAATTGAGAGAAGAACAGGAATCCCATCCTGGAGGGACATTTAGCAACCGAATTCCAGAGAATTCGGAAGCAATCAGAACTGGTTTTAGCTTAGTTTGCTTCGTAGGGGAAACATCATTAATAAAATATAGTTATTAATTCCTTTGTTTTAATTTATGTTTTAAGTGAGATTATTTGCTGAACCACAAGAGACTTCCCTTACACTGAAGCACAGGAGGCCAGCTGCTTCCTTATGTAGGACAAAAAAAAGCTTTTATTTAATACTTTAGGGTAAAGATAGAAGCTGTCCCATGAAAGACAAATCACCATGGAAAAATTAGGAGCTGGCAGCTAAGGATGCAGCAGGAATTCCTGGCTGCATCTGTGCCAGTGGAGAACCCGCCTGGTTTTCGAACGTGCTTTTATAGTGTCAGTGATTCACAGCAGCTCAACCTCCCTGTTCCCACAAAACAGACTATTTAAATTTTGGGGTGGGGCTCTTTGTGTATTTTGTTTGTTTGTTTTTTAGAAATGCTCGTAAGTACCAAGGAAAATTTACTTCACATGACTGGCTTTGATTGCTGAGAGGAGGATTATACTGTATTTCATCACTTTCAAAATATTAAAATAGGAAGGAGACTTCAAGTGGTGTTCTAACTAGGATGGTTTTGTCATGCTTCCCAGTCAGAAGAACATAGACCCTAATTTTCCTCATTTCATTTTAAAAGCTGGTGCAGTTTGTTAAAGAAACATGATGTTGTCTGTCCTGTTTCTTAACAAAAGATGCTGAAAGAAGTATGGTCCTTCAAATAAGCAAAGAAATCCCAAACCTGTTTGCCCTCATCTCTTGCTAACGTTCTCTCAACTTTTAGAGTGAAAGGATGTGATGACATTTCCTTGTAGTTTTTCTTCATATGTTTTCTGATTCATTCATTTTCTCTGGTCACTGCCTTTCCCCTTGGCTTGAGAATAATGTTACTATAACAGCTTCTATTGCTCAGGGAAAAAGAACTTATGAATTGCTGTTTTCAAAACCACATCTAATGCTTTTGCAGGGACTGAGCAGCCTTGGAAGCTGGTGAAGGGTGGTGTACATGGCCATTCCCTAGACAGAATGTGTTACCTACACAGAGAACATTTCCCATGCGAGGTTACCTCACTTGAAGTTCTGCTTGGCTAGAATAATTCTGAGATAGAACAAATCTCTGGGTTCACAAGGTAAACAGAACCTCAGAGCACTCTGGGAATTCCTCAAGATGCCCTCAGCCACTAGTGGTTGCTAACAGGTGTCTGTAGGTAGAGTATGTACATGCACTATAAAACTGAGGATAAACTTTTGCTTTAAACTGTAACCCGTTGTTTCAGTGAAAAAAAAAAAAATCTTAAAAAGGATAAAGAATTTACTGAACTCTAAATATTCTAACTACTCTGTGATTTTGGGCCAAAAAGTTGCTCAGCTTTGTATGTGCTAGATACTGTCCCCTTTCCAGAGAGCAATTGTGGTGGGAACATCAACACTTGTATTTTCTCCACAGTGTATGGCCTTTGTTCTGGTGTTAGGAGACCCTGGTGAGGAAGTGGAAGAGTCAGCTTCCAGGTCCTGTCAATTGTTAGGCTGCTTCCTATGCCTGGTGTTAAAAACATGTTGGTAGACACATGCTACCAGCTTTTGATTCCGAAAAAGACACAACAAAGAAAAAGTGGAGAAGGGTGCGGGGGGAGCTGCTTGTTGTATCAAAGGCAAAATCCCATTCTCTACAACTGAATCTCCTGGGGGGTGTTAATTTATTAATTTCAACCCTGGATTAAAATAAAAAATGCACCTTATGACATCCAAGTGAAATTTGTACAATATTTTGATGTTTCATGAAATACTCAAATGTCAGGGTTAAAAGAGTAAGTCTTTTTTAGGCCCAAGAATGCCAAGATATTTTGCTCTATCTTAGGCACTTCTCTAAAACATGGGTATATAAGGAATTAAGAAAAAAAGAAGAGACAGGGGAAGGGAATGACTAAGAATACCTCCTGATATTTCTCCTTTATTTCCATAAGGGGTAATAACTCATGAGCAATCCGGCAGAGGGCACCTTCTTTAAATAGAACATTCTGATTCACAAGCAGAAAAAGGAAATAAATATTTTCTTTTCGTCTTTGAGAGACATCCATGAATGCTAGCTTCTGAAACAGTATTTTATCATCCACATTTTTTTTTTTTTTTTAAAAAAAAAGAGGAGGAAAAGAGAATCCCATGAAAAGCTCAGTGGTGACCACAGGGTTTGAAAAATAGATCTCTTCGTTGTCAAAAGTGTTGCAGAATACAGGGCATTACTTCTTCCTCTGGAATGTTAACCTACGTAGAAATCTAACTTTTATTTTGTCTGTTCCCAGAAAAGCCTGGCTGATGGAGCACTGGAACACAGCAGGCTTTTGTAAAGGAAGTGATCAATAAGTTAGAGTAAAACCATGAATATTCCTGGGACTTTAAGGGAGGCATCACTCTGTGGGCTCTTTGGATTGCAATTTCAGAAGGTGGAAGCAATGCAAAATAACTTGATTTGCAGTTCTTAGGCTGCTCCTGCATGTTAACCAGGGATGCACTCGCTGCTGGAGGAGAGTCCTTGTGCTGCTTCCTTGTGGGTGTCTCACGTGTGGTGGGGCAGCATGGAGGAGTCGGGCAGGAGGGAGCGGGGTGGGAACGCACCCTCCTTCTCCAGTGAGGCGGGGACCTGCCTGCCGAGGTCTGGGCACCTTCCCTGCCTAGGGGCAGGCTACCCACCCCTCACCTCTGCCCTCCCTCACTGCTGAGGGACCTGCCCAGTGCAACGTTTAGGTGTTCACTCAGCTCATCCTTTTTCTGTGTAGCTCATCCGCAGCCTAAGTCCCAGTAACCTTGTGCTAAGACATTAGAGAAAGTCATTACTCAGCTTTGAGTCCAGGCGTAAATACTTAGAGTTGTGTTTAGACTCCAAAGGTTTGTGGCACTAGCAAACCTTTCAGTGAACCTCATTTGAGTTCCTGGTTGATCGTGAAGTCTGAAGGTTTTAAATTAAACTTCTTTTCCTCACACTGTACAATACAAGAAGTAACAACAGTGAATTTTCCAGAGCAAAATGTTATGTTAATTACTTTTAGAGAAAGGGGAAATCCCATTCTCTGCATAATTTGGCACCGTCCTCCTCTTCCCATAGCAAATATGGAGCAGCACCACAGATTTGGTGAACTGCTTAATGTGGCAACTCTTACTTTGTGGGATTTAACAGTTCACACATTTTGGCACTTCAATTGCTTCTTATTTGGCTCTGGAAATGCAAGGGAGTTAATGTTGAGGTGAAAATGAAAAGTTGGGTCTGTCGCTCTTTCTGAGGTAATGAGACCACTTGTTAATCATCTAATTATTCATCCTTTCCTTATTTTGTGTGTTTCATCACACTGAAGTTCTGGGTCCTCTGCAAAATGAGACAGTCCTTGTTACTGAGAGCTTACAGCTCTGAACAACATGAGCTCTTTGTCCAAGGAAGGTGTGAAGCTACGTTTGAGTCACATTTAGAAACCCCAGTGGAAGAAGCATGTCTGTGGGAGGAGGTCTGGTGGTCAGACAAGGTGAATTGGCCAGTTGGAGTGGAAGGAGCATTTCCGTGCCTGGGGTGTCTCTGGAAATTTTATTACTAACCGTGTGCTTTGTTTCTGGAGCTGTGACTGAGGCCGGTGGCTCTGCAGAGCCTCCTCGCACAGCGCCCACCTCGACTCCTTTGTGCATCTCTCCTTTTGCTGCTTCTCCCTGGAAGCCAGCGGGTGCCAGGGCGGTGGGAGGCAGGGCCCCAAGCGGAGGCTGGTCGGTGTCACCGGGGGGTGGCAGTGGCTCTGGCCGCTGTGTCTGCCCGGAGCGAGCTGGGCGGGTGTGTAAATAAAGGCGAGGCCTCTCCGCGGGGCCCGTC
>NW_008592820.1:68220-68528 GCF_000691845.1 Merops nubicus | reverse complement strand
AGAAGGGCAACCTAGTTGCCCGAGTTAGTGGATCTTTCTGTCAATCTTCATTGGGAATTAGACCTCGACCTGTGCTCTGCCAATGACCAGGCCCAACAAAAATGATACAGCCAGCCAGAGGATGAACCAATACACAGACTGTATTGTAAGCAAGAAGGACATTCCATGAATGATCGCTGGGGGTACAAACAAGTCAATCAGCTTGTACATAAACAACATCACCCCCAATGATCCCACAAAAGACATGACTTGGCCCACAACAGGTGGTACAAACAGTGAACTGAGGTTTCCCATAGTTGGCATGGGAA
>NW_008592820.1:29534-68105 GCF_000691845.1 Merops nubicus | reverse complement strand
CCTGAACCAGGAAGCTCTGTGAAGTGCACTCCACAGACAGACACTCCTGACTCCCTGCAAGTGGTACCAGCTTTTATCCTCATGCAGACACCTGACCTTTGTCAACTCAATGTGGGACACCTGGGGTTCATTTCCCTTATGGCTCTCCCTGCAGGGCTGGCCACACCCTGGGGGGAAGCTATAAGGCAAACTCACCACCTCTGTATGAAGGGCTGTGGGAATCACACATATGTCAACCTTAATTCGGGGCTCAGACCCCAGCATTTCAACCTGGGCCCTCCAGACTCATCATTTCCCAAGCTGGACTTTCTAGACCAGAATTCTACTGTTTCCTTTAAGAGCTGGTAGGATCAATTCTGAGCCAATGTTGTAGCTGGGATCCCTATATGGCTGGCCTCCTCCTTAAGCTTGGAGAACAGCCCCTTGTCATTTGGTGATGGAGTATGTGGCCTTTCGGGGCATTGGTTTCTAGGTGAGCTGTTTGATTTTTTGTCTATCTCTGTTTGCCACTGTCCAACCACCCCATGATTTCTCTTGCTGCTTGGGAGGAAGGGGTTTCCCAGGCAACCCAGCAACCACCTCAGCATACAAAAGCTTGTTAACCTGCTTGGCCACAGGAAACCCACCAGAGCCCCCATACTCACCGCACCGCTTGCTGTAAATTAACATCTCCCTTGTGAGCTTGCACCATGTAGGGTGCCCTTCTCTTCACCGGATCTTTTCTTGAAGCTGCATAACAGTACCTTTAATCGACTGAGGGAGTCCTCTGATTAACATATCCAGTCTCCCCTCTTATTCTAAGAGACACAGGACTGTTGTGTTTCTGCACTAATTCATAAATCATCTGCAGCACAGCAGCTTTGTGGACGTTCTCTGTAACCTCAGAGCAGTCCCCCGTCAGGGCAATCGGATCCCCCCTACAAATGGGGTCTGTTTTGCCAACTCAATAAGCCGCCCGCTGAGTTAGAGACCAGGGTTGATCCCTGTTCCCAGCTGTTAAAATAATTTCTGGCCCCCAGTGTCCCACAGCTTCCTGCTCACTCAAGTAAATGTCATCACTTCTGGTGAGGTACACCCTCATCACATACTCAGCCTCCATTTCAGATGAAAGTCTGCTGTACTGCATCTTAATTTTTGCCAGCTCCAGAGAAATATAGGGTTTTTCTTTTAAGTTCCACATTTCTCTGTGTGGCATCCTCTCTTTGTGAATAAGCAATTGTCTTGACTGGACACACTTGTTTATCCTCCAGTTCCCTTTCCTGCTCTTCTTCCTCTCCTAGAACTATCCTGAGAAGGCTCCAGATGGCACTTCACATACAAATACAGTGCACCAATCTGCTTGGTTATGGTTCCCCCTGTCTGTCTATCCGCTGGAGAGGACTGAGGGAGCGACTGCTCAGGAGCTCGCTGTTTTTAAGGAAGAACATTTCTGAGCATTTCCACCTTTTCACTTACTAACAAATGCTCTGCTTGGTGGTTTGACTTGTATCAGCCTGGGGCTGATTGCCTCTAGACGCATCTGCCTCCTCATGAGGGGGAGTATTTCTTAGCTCTAACAGCTTTAGCAGTACCTTAGTCTCTATTTACAGGATTTTATTCTCCTGCTGCAGTTTTTCTTTCTCTCTGTATATCTCCTGGCACTCTCAGTGTGCCTCATTAAGCACCTCTTGCAATGCTCTATTCTCCTGTTTATACCTTTGTAAAGGTTCTTTCACCTTCTCTTGTTCCCTTTCTAACTCCTTGTACTTGCTTCGTGCTTCTAGGCTATGCTGATACTCTTTCTGATATGCTTCTGTCAACCTCTTATTATCAGCTTGTAACAATGCAATTTAATTTTGCAGCTTTATATTTTCATTTTGCAATTTCATAATTTCATTTTGCAAATCCTCCTTCTCTCTTATACTCTCCATATACTTTTCCATTAACTCCTCACGTTCTTGTACTACCTCCTCATACTCCTTCTTTTTCCTGCGGACCTGGGCTCCCTCTTCTGCAATATCCCTCTAACTTCCTGCAGTAATTTCTCAGCCTCTTGTTGGGACATTTTAAGGTCCTGCAATGACGCTTTCTCTCTAAGCTTCTGCTCTAGCTCATATTGGGACACCTTTATCGCCCTAAGTTCTTGCAGTACTTTTCTGTTGGTCTCCTGTAAGTCCTCATGCACAGAGGCTGGCATCCTCAGCACATCCTCTACATTGTCACAATCCCGCCTACTAATAGTATCATCCATCTCAACAGTATCCTCCATGTTACTAGTATCCAGGCTTCCTTGAACCTCAGTGCCTTCCACAAGACTGGCAGCCGGTGCCTCGGTATTTTTTTCCCTAATTAATTAATTGATGGTGTGGTGTGTGATTGTGAGAGACCCTCGAATCCCACTTCTGACACCAAAAGATCTTGTGGACCGGTACCAAAGATTACTGGCTGGCAGGATACTTCCACGACGTCCTCCCCACCCAAAGTGGAGAGGGTTATAGATAAGACCGAGACGTCCACGTAGAGTTCGCCTCGCACAGAAGAACGGCCACTGCTGGACCCTATCTTAGAGGGGAGATTGAAAATGCCCCCTCACCACACTCACAAATTGTTACCGACGCCAATAGTCAATGTACAAATTGTTCAGTTTATGTAGGGTTAACACCAATTGGGATTAAATGTTCAAGGAAAGCAGTCTGAATGTGTATGTATTTAGAAACTTGGAAAGGTAGAATTAGTGGAGGAAAATGGGGGAAACTAAGCCCAACTGGAAGGTCAGGAGTCCGGGAAGGAAAGGGCCGCGGTCTCTGGGGATACGTGCACTCAGATTACTGGTTCATAGTCCAACAAAATGGTGGCGGCAGAAGGTTTCAGTGGACGATGAGAAATGTAGTTCGTGATGACATAATGGTGGCACCGGAAGTTCTGGTCAGAGGTTCTGTGGGAAATGTAGTCCAGTGGCAGTGGGGTAGTTGTGGAGCGGTTTTTTTGGGCGCGACACAGACCCGCGGCAAACAGCTACTTTAGCCGAGACGTACCGGCAACGAGAGCAAATGGCGGCACAGCGGCGCCCTGTCAGCAGTTGTGTCCGATGAGGGCGGTGCTGACTCTGGTGAGCGGGTAGCAGCAGCGTCCGGGCAGACAGAGGGAGCAAACGGCAGCACGCTCGGTTCTAGCTCTGGCAGATCGTAGTGCTGGGGGTTGGGGCGGGGATGGCAGCCCTCTCCCCTCCGGGACATGGCAGCAGCTTCTCCACCCCTTTCTCGCTTCTTACCAGGTGATGTGGCTGGAGCGGTCTCCCAGAGCAGTGGCTGGAGTGGTCCTGCGGCGTACAAGAGAGAGAGCTGCCCACCAGCATCACCTTTTATAGTGATTATGGTATGGCTCAGCCAATGCAAGTCAATTTCAAATATAAATATTCTCAAATTTCACAGTTCTAGACCTTTCTCAAAAAAAACTCCAATAGTTTCATGTCTGATCAGTAGAGGGCACTCCGTGGCCATGTTGCTGTTTCAAAAGTCATAAAAAGAAAGTGAAAGAGCCCATTCCGCCACACTTTGTAAGTTGATTATTTGCATACAATTACTAAAAATGAATATTTTAGAAGAAATGTAACAGCTATATGCAAACAAGTTGCAGAGAATATACTCAGCCGTATTCATTCCATGCAGGAACACACTGGTTTTAAAGCTCTAGGGCTGATATATAGTGCCCAGTTGCCCTGATTTCAGAAATTAAACAGGATGTTGTTAGAGGAAAAACTTACTGTAGCAGCTTTTCCTTTATTTCAAGCTTGGCGGTTCTGTGGTACCCTAAGAATTCTGTAGCTACCTGAAGCTGTGGTCTCTGTTTAACTCTGTCAGAGCATGTTTTCCTATCCACTATTGCAGTAATGGAATTGGAAATTGCTCTGTCCCTGCCAAAAAAAAGTTTATTTGCTGATATAAAAAAAAATTAGTATTTCGGTATCTATTGCCTGATTGGTAGAGGTACGATAGCATTCATTTTCTTACCATTACACAATATTGCTGTTCAGTTGTTAATATACAATACTTGTTCTGTTAATGCCAATAAACTCTGATAATTACTTCCAAAATGCCCTGAAATGTGGCCAAGACATAGTTGTATCTGATAAAATACATGTGTGGCCTTGAGTAACGTGTTAGACTTGCAAGTGGCTCCATATGAAAGCCAGAGATTATAAATTCTGGTTTCATTACATCTGAAAGAATTTAATTTTGAAGTTGAAATTACTAGTGGAACTCATATTTACTTGCACACTGTTTTCCTGTTCTTTATTTTCTCCATTAGTTATGATTTGGTGTATTTCAACATTTTGAGTCAAAAATGGAATCTGGGAGAGATCTAGGAACCAGCTGCCTTGCTATTTGGGTTACAGGTAAAGCACTTCCTACTGTCAAGTAATGACTAGAACTGTTGAGGGAACTGGGGTTATTGAGTCTGAAGAAAAGGAAGCTTAGAGGAGACCTCCTGAAAGGAGGTTGTAGAGAGGCAGGTGCCAGTCTCTTCTCACAAATAACAAGTGATAAGACAAGAAAATATGGCCTCAAGTTGTACCAGAGGAGGTTTAGGTTGGATATTAGGGAAAATTTCTTCACTGACAAGTTTATCAAACACTGGGACAGGCTGCCCATGGAAGTTGTTGAATCCCTGGATGTGTTTAAAACTCATGTAGATATGGTGCTTAGGGACATGGTGAACTTAGTAGAGGTAGGTTAGTGGTTGGATGTGATGATCTTAAAGGTCTTTTCCAACCTAAATGATTCTATGGTTCTACTTAAAAACAAAGATCTAGTCTGGATCGCTGAAGCTGTGTTGCCTTACGTTGAAAATTGTATTCAGGCAAATGAGCAAGTTCTACCATCTAAGGGGCTACTCTGCAAGTACTTCTTAGGTTTTGTGTTGATAATTATATATTGTAACTGTGGAGGGGTAATTGCTGCTTTAAATTTCTCTTGCTGAGAACAACGTGCTTTCCTAAGACATCCCTTTAACAGAAAATATTTGAAATTATTTTGACCAACTTTCTAAGTAGTGATGGTATTCATGTTATAAAGCTATAGCTTAATCACTCAAGCTCAGAGAGACTTGGTTGTTTATAGTCTATTACCACCAACTGTAAAACTATGGTTTTTTTGTGACTAGCTGGAACATTTATTTATATAAAAAAATAACAGCTACCAGCTTTCATTTTCTTCAACTGTAGAGTAAAATTGTTTTCCAGAACATCAAAACATTCTGCAAACATGATTTTTGTTTTTCAGTTAGTCATACTTGGTAGTCACAAAAGCTGTTATAACTAATCTTCTTGTAGGGAAGGAATAAGCCCTTTGTAATAGCTACAGTTTAATTATAGCTGCAGTGTACCTGTTCCTTTTGGATCCAGATTCTGACTTTGCAGATTTTCATGTAATGCATTTCAGAATGACTCTTGGGAATGATGTTGTGGAGCTGCTAGAATTGGATTCTTTCCAGTGGCAGAAATGGAATTATCTCTAATGCTTTTTTTTCAGAATAATGGAGAGACTGCATAGGTGCCCCACTATTTGTAAACTGCCTACAGGAATAGCACTGTAAATAAGATGGCAGTGTTCATGAACTGTTTATTCTAGACAGTCCATAACTTATAGTTATGGTAATGAGTTAACTTTTTATAGATCCATGTGGATTTTACAGGATTTATGTATTCCTGACTGTTTCACCTTTCTTTGCTCTAAATAGAACCTCTAAGATGAAACTCAGTAAAGAATAAACTAATTCATAAAACATAAAATGTTACCCCCCAAAAATAAAAGCATGACTGCTTTATATAGACAATCCTATAATGTTTTTAGTAACTTCTTCTTAGAGCATGGATTTTATAGATGACTGAAAAGAATGCTTAATAATAGACCTTTTTTTCAGTTAAAGACGAAACAACTGTTGACTCTGCTGGAGCAGAGCTGGATGTTATGTTCTATTAAAAAATAAGAATCATAGAATGTCTGGGCTGGAAGGGACCTCCAGAGGTCATCTAGTCCAACCCCCCCGCCATAAGCAGGGACATCTCCAACTAGATCAAGCTACTCAGAGCTTCATCCAGCCTGATCTTGAATGTCCCCAGGGATGGGACCTCCACCGCCTGTCTGGGCAACCTATTCCAGTGGTCTGTCACACTCATACTGAAGAACTTTTTTGCTAACATCTAACCAAAATCTACTCTTTTCTAGTTTAAAGCCATTACCCCTCGTCCTGTCACTACAAACCCTTGTGAATAGTCCCTCCCCTGCTTTCTTGTAGGCCCCTCTCGGGTGCGGAAAGGTCGCTATAAGGTCCCCCCGGAGCCTCCTCTTCTCCAGGCTGAACAGCCCCAACTCCCTCAGCCTGTCCTCACAGCAGAGCTGCTCCAGCCCTCTGAGCATTTTTGTAGCTCTCTGCTGAACACGTTCCAACAGTCCCACGTCCTTCTTGTGCTGGGGGCTCCAGAGCTGGACACAGGACTCCAGGTGAGGTCTCACCAGGGCAGAGTAGAGCAGCAGGATCACCTCTCTCCATCTGCTGGCCACGCTTCTTTTGATGCAGCCCAGGATTTGATTGGCCTTCTGGGCTGCTGCTGCACATTGGTGGCTCATGTCCAGCTTCTCATTTACTAATAACCCCAAGTCTTTTTCCTGTGGACTGCTTTCTAACATGTCCTCTCCCAGCCTGTATTGGTAATGTTGGTTGTCCCTCCCCAGGTGCAGGACCCTGCACTTGATCTTGTTGAACTTCATGAGGTTCACCTGAACCCACCTCTCCAGCCTGTCCAGGTCCCTTTGGATGGCCTCCCGTCCCTCTGGCATGTCGGCTGCACCACCCAGCTTAGTATCATCAGCAAACTTGCTGAGGGTGCACTCAGTGCTGCTGTCTGTGTCACTGATGAAGATATTAAACAACACCGGTCCCAGTACGGACCCTTGAGGGACACCACTTGTCACTTTTGTCCAGCTAGACAATGAGCCATTGACCACCACTCTCTGGATGCAACCGTCCAGCCAGTTTCTTATCCACTGAACAGTCCACCCAAATCAGACACTGGTATCATTACAAGTAACAAACCATCTGATGGTCATCTGTTTAGCGGCACTTAGGCACACCTTTTCACTGTGACCTTTTATCTCTCTCTGTAGTTCAGAACACTCCCCTGGTGATGGAGTTCCTGCAGTGCGTAGGTCCATCTTCCAAGAGTAACAAAAGATGGAAAGGTGTTTGGACATGTTGCTGCATTATTTTCTGTACCATGGTTTGTATAAGGTCAAACCTCGTCTTAGAGTCAGTACACCTATCTTCAAGTCACACGTGTGATTGAGCGTGGCTTAAAGTTTTTAAAAACATTCTCTAAAATTCCTTGTAGTGCCACTTTAAATGTGAGTTTTGGAACTTTAAATGAAACTGTGTTAAGTTTTCTTTGCAGAGTGTTATTAACTAGAGGGATTCTGGATTAATTTAGCAGCCAGGTCTGTTCTTTCAGCCATAAGCCATGCTGTCAGGGAAACTTAATTACACTTTAAGTGGGATGCAAATGAGTTGTGACACTACATCATTTCACATGAAAGGTTCATTACTTACATTAACTGCACAATGCTCTCTCCTAAGCATAGGGCTCATTACAATTTTTCTGTTTTTTAACATGGCTACATCCGAGTATGGCTTTTACTTTTAATATGTGTTCTCTTAGTACATGTCCTTTCTTTAATTGTTTAAGCTTTAAGCTGTTGAATTTATTAAATGAGTTGAACCTGAGTAGCATAGGTGATACTAAAGTAAAGCCAGATTTTACAGGCTTCCAAAACTCTCTCTTGGAATTCATTTGTCCTCTTTTGAGTTTTCATGTGTGCAGAGCTGTTGCATGCACTTTGGTATGAGAAGTCTCCCATAGTAGGGATGTACATTTGTAGCTTCTGTCCCAGAAAAATGAAAAGAAAATAGATGCCATTGTACTTAGCGATTTACCATGTCCATTGAGTCACAATAAATAATGATGATTCTTTTACAGTGCAACAACATGAGTTTATAATCACTCAAATTTAAGGAATTTTAATTCATTGTTAGTCATTCTCAAGTGTGAAAATAACTTATCATGCTATGTCTTAAACTTAGACCAGCTCCATAATTGCTTGGTATGTTTGTGCCATCAACCAATTGTGCCTATATCGGTGAAATAGATCAAAAGGATATTTGTTGGAAGCAGTGTTTAGTTGTCTTTAAGTCTTAATTCACCAAAAAACTTAATTTTCATGCTAGTGCTGCTCTACATAATGTCCTCTTTCTTACTTGAAAAAAAATGGAGGGGGTGTGTGGGAGAGAATCTTGCTTTTCAGTGATTGGCTATTCTTTCTTGTAAGAATATCACATGAATATTGATGATTATTACAGGATATCCCTCAGGGTTTATTTTCAAGTTGCATAGCACAACCAATTGATATCGCTTTGAAATAGCATGGAAGTTGTCCATTCTCAACAAAACCTGTAAATATATTTGATAAGAAAGTAAATATTTATGCTTATTATTAGTAAATTTGTTTTGTTTGCAAATTCACACTAAACTAGATTCCAGTTAAACCCTTAATTGCTGCTTAGATAGGGTCTTGAAGGCAAGACTCTCAGGTACTATCATCACTTCACTGCTAATTCAATAATTGCCAATTAATCTAATAAACCCCATTCCATTTCAGTGAATTTAGTGCTTGTGAAAAACACCAACATGATAGCCTTGAAAATAACTGGCAATCCAAGGTCAGTGTTTTGCTGCAGCTGTCTTTTGGATAAAGAGCAACTTTATTACCAATTCCCTTGTGTTCCTGAGGATCACGTTGTAAGACTGGCTGCAGAGGGTGGAACAATGACTCTTATCTGAATGCCTGCTCAGGCTGTTGTCAAATGCAGAGTTTGAATTCACACTTTGGTACCATCAGTCATCTTGCTGAATTCGGTGGGGGTCACTGTGGAATCAGTGGGCCTACCCTAGGTCTTAGTTTCATTATGACTTTGGTAAAAATTACAGCTGAAAAAGGTCTAATGAAAAGTTTATTAGGTCAGCAGTCTACCTCGATCCTAATTTATGCATCTCTGAAGTATGTGCATCAATGGCTCATTAACTGCAAAACTGCAATTTTAAGAAGGGTATCGAAGTTCATAAACACTGTTTGGCATGCTGCTGTGCACCTAAACCACAAAATAACTTGCTTTTCCTTAGGGGGACCTTGGGTATCATCAAGCTGTCTCTTAATTTCACATCTTTACCTTCTGTTAGATTAGAACATGGACAAGTTGTGATCTCATGAGCTTCCCGCTAAGTTTGAAATGATGTATAAGGTAGTTTTGTAAAACTTGTGAGAATAATTACCCAAAGTTCACGTGCTGCATTGCTTTTCAGTATAACTTATAACCTGTTACTGTGTCTTGAGCTGAAAGGAGGTTCATGCATAATAGTCACTGTACCATCAATAAATTTTGATCCTGCTCCTTCTTTGAAAATTAATAATCTCAATTTTGTTTTTAAAAAATAGAACACATCAGACAATGAAATCAAAACAATTGAGGTGTTTACTCTTTATTAGATTATTCCTCCTCATGTTGTATCTTTTTTTAAATTATGTAACTTGTCATATACCTTGAATTCTCTGAAGGCTATATGAATAAACAAAGTGTAATTAGTTTCTAGAAATGGTTCACAAGCAATAGTGGCTACATACCTTGTTTAATGAAAAATTCACAAGAACTTGGGTACTTCTCTAAGGCAGAACAGATTTGTTATAACAGAGAGGAAAAGCTTGTGCCTTTCTGCATGTTTTATATTGCTGCATATAGGTATTCCCAAACCTAGCACAAGGGGGACAGACTTGGCAAACTTTTCAGTTCAACTGAGTGAACAGAGAATATGACTTAACAACTTAGTAACCTGAACACAGAACAATCTTCACAGAAGTCACACACAGGTGATGCAGTCATGTGATTATCCAGGCCAAGGCGTAAGCTGCTTCCGAAGCTCTGTTTGGAATGTTCTATGGCTTTTATTCGGGTTCTGTAAGAAGAAATAGAGACTTGTAAGTGCAGTCAGTTGAGGCATGGGACTTGTAATGCAACTTAACTCCTGCAGTTCATATGGAATCGTTGAGCAAATCCAAGCAAGAAATGGGATTTTTAGCTCACGGAGAGCTTGTTTCCCACAATTGCATGATGCTTTGGTATTTTTGATGGACTGGAGATTTGAAAGCTTCACTTTTCTTAATAGATTGGTATGTTTTTCAGAAATGTTTGAAAGATTACTTAAATAAAATTAATTTTCTAAGGAGATCCATTGAGGACTGAAATATTCTAAAATATCAACATTTGCCTTTAAAAACTCTTCAGACATTACTTTTTTTTAGGTATATAATGGAGTGAAAAGGGAATTGTGCTTGCTGGTCATTTAACTTTTTGGTGTTATCTAGTATTTTCTTCTTTAAAAAAAAAAGACTACCCTAACATGTTGTTAGCAATTAAGGATTTCTAGCACTACTATTCAGACGTGGAAGAGTTAGAAATTCAGTACAGTTGTGGAGAACTGCAATACCTAAACCAATTTTGAGGAGTAAAAAGTATACCAATAAATCACTTGTCAGTGTAGATAATAGAATACTGCATCATTTTCTATCAGCTAAAGTAAAGGTTATACACAATTGTTTACTTAAACAGTATGATCTTACTGGAATATTCAGCATTGACTTCCATGGTTGCTGAGGGCCAGAATACCTGGGAGCAAGTGGGTAAATGATCTTCAATGCACTCTTCTGCGTGATTATTTTTCTCTGCTGCCCCTTTTTGCTGTCTGTTCTGTCTATTGCTTTTGCTGAACGAGGTGAGTTGAGAGAAATGGGGAATCAACAGCTCTTACATTTTAGCCTTTGCTGTATTGGCCTTTCTAACTCATCTTGGGGAGGGTGGACATAGGGAGGGTGTGGGAATTGGGAAGAACTAACCTATTACTAATAAAGGTCTTGACACAAAAGGTAGCAAGGAAATAATTGGACTTATTTCAAAGATCCTGCCTTCAGCTTCTCCTGAGGCACAGCAGTTTTGAACTGTTCAGTTTAATACTTACAAAGTGCTTTGTAATTGAAATATTTTACCTTTTCCTGCAGTTGTTATACTTTCTGAAAAAAAATGGCACAGTATTTAGTACCAATAGTAATAGCAACATGTGAAAGACAGTGATTATTGAACTAAGGGAAAGAATTCTGTTCCTTTTTTTTCAATAACATTTGCTTTGACTGTAAATATTTTTCAAGGTGTTCTGAATAAAGAAAGTGTGGTAAATGAATAGTTCGTGTTGCTTTGAATAGTAAGATGTTAAAAATCACAAATATTTACATTTGAATAGAAGCACTAGGGTACTTTAATGTCTTTACAACTAATGGTCTGTAACCAGAAACACTACTTTAAAGTAGCCTTTATAAGTATTATTTTCTGCCATGAAATTGCACAGAAGGTGGGGAGCATTATAGATTAAAAGTAAATTGTAGGAGACAGTTGAGACTAGACATTGCCACCATTACATTGAGTGGTATTTTATGCTAAATTAGTTTAAATGGGACTGTCTTGGGACTCTTATCTCAATAAGATTTAGCCTGAAATAGGAGTCACACTGTGCCCACAGTGGTCACTAATTTAATTTTTTTCTTTTGTGGCTTGTCTTGATCAAGATTTTTTCCTGTGTTCTTTGATGTTGTAAATTTTCTGCCTATGTAAAGAGACTATAGGGGAATCTGACCCCTTTCTGTTGTGGGGTGAAATTATAAATTACACCTTGTTCTTTTGTAGTTGCTGTAATCTCATGAAGACTATTCATAAAACAAGGCTAAAGGAGCATTAAATCCTCCTTTTAGCATGAAGCAATATTATTTCCACTCAAAGTCATTTGATGAGGAAAAGGCTTAATTCTGTCTGGTTTAAAGGTGTCAGAAATTGTGATTTGTTTTCCACACTGGGAACTTGAATTCCTTCTCCCATCTATACTAGCTGTCACAAGAGCAGTGTAAACTATTAAAAAAAAAAAAGTTTGTGTTTTTGTGTTTTAAAAAGTGAGACAAGAATGAAAAAAAGAATGTTGGTGATAAAAAGATGTCGGTGATACTATATAGTAAGTAGAGTGTATGAACTCTGTTAGTAGGACATACATGCCTGAAATCTTGTTACTCTAATCAAGATTGCACAATCAGCTTGATGTACTTAGAGTATTTAATTTTATCTTGCTTTTCAAAACGTGGACACTCATCTCATGATGTCTTCACTTCGAGTAGTTCATCGCATCTGTATTTTGGGGCCTCTGCTAATATTATCCCCCTCCTGGATGCTCAAATGAAAGCTTAAGAAAGCATTTAAATCAATGAAGCTAACAAATAAACAGCATGTGGCTGATGCATGACCTGTCAGTTAGAAAATAAAGTGTGTAGGTCATATTGGTGGCTTTTGGTGAAAAACTGTACTGAATATTGACAGCAGAAGTCTGTATGTGGTGAACATCTAATCTGGATTGTGTTTACATGGAACTGTAGCAAGTTAACACTAGTAAGAACAATGTGATCCAGCTTTCTGTTATCAAAAACCTAGGAAGTGTTAGTAACGGAGTTAAGGTGTTCAGGAAACATGTTTTAAAAGTTCATTTCAGATATACAGGCTATATGACCTTTTATTTCTGTTCTATATAAGAAAGATGGTGTAATAGAAAATTTATCTCTTCTCATGAATGCGCAGTTTATTTTTTATTTTAATTTCTAGCATTCCTGGGATTGCAAACATTTTTAAAATCTAAATCTTAGGATTTACAGAGGATGTAAAAAGCAAAACAAACAAACAAAAATATTCCAAGGAAAAGGATAAAAAAAATTTGTTATTATTACCTGATGACTGAATTAATTTTAGGAGACACACCCCTGTCCAAATAATAACCACAAATATGCTGTTGATCAGGTGCTGATATGTGAATTGCCACAGGTTTCCCTTTTGAACAAAATACCTTGATGTTAAATTTTATTTCTTCAGGATGGCTAATATGAAAAAGAGGTCTGTGTTATTATGTCTTTTGAAAGGGATTTTCAGGAAATGGTCATGTTAATCCAAGGTCCCAGAGTAGCTACCTGTTTCAATTCAGGCTACTGTGGATAAATTTTCCAGGCAGCTGAATCCTTGCTCTGAGTGCAAAGCTCTTATTTTGGTATTGTTTCTTTAGTAGTTCTTAAGTATTCTGAAATATTGACATATAATGCACTGTTTTTTTTCGATTGCACGTCAAATTTTATCAAGTTACTTTCAAATAGCCCACTGAAGTTTTTGGCTTGTCTTCTTCTCTAACTACTCTATTCAATTCTAAAGAAATACTGGATCTACTGTGTACAGATTAATAACTGCTTCAAATTCTGATCAGATTGGAAAGCAAGTGAATTCTATCTAAAATAGAGGAAAAGTAATTGAGCCTTTTGAATTTGAAAAGGTAAGAATAGTTTGGTATTACTGCAGACAAAGTGAGCACCTATTCTATGCATTTTTATGGCTCTGTTACATTTGTAGTGATCTCAGTGCAGGAAATCAATGAAGTCGTATTATTATGCTTTCCACTTTTTCTGACAAGTTTATTGTGAAGTGATTTTAGAAGAACCCTGTGAAGACACACCTCATCTTTAGCAACACAGGTCTTTATTTAAATAACTTGGAGAATAAAAATAAAAATGAAGCCAAATAACTTACCCTGTGTGCACAACTTTGAATGATTTTTGGGAAAGCACTTCAGCTGTAACATGGAAGGATGTTTCTATGTATTTGCATTGTAGCTGCCATTTAAAAATGCTTTGCCTGGCAAAACCTGGGCAGATAATGATTTTTTTACGGAAATGCCTTCCAGTAGGATAAACTCTGCATAAGTAACAAAGACCTTGCTTAAATGTCATGAAACTGTAATATGTAGTACTTATGCTGGTCTTCTCTACAGAGAAAGAGTCTGGCAATGCCTAATCCAGTGGTACAGACTGTTTCTGCCACGATCTGTGATATGTTCATTTGCCTGTTGTTACCATTAATTTTGAACAGAGAAGTCTGAGGTGTAGATCCTAGACAATGGAACTAGGCTGCATCCTATACTTTTGACATAGGAAGGTTCATAATAGCAGTGAAAGTCCCAGTAAGGTATGATCTAGTTTTCACTGCATCTTATTTTTTAATAAAAACTAATTCTAGCAGCATCTCTTTGGGAAGCTTTCCTTCACTGTTGGAACTATGGTTTCCAGATCTTAATTTTTGGAGATACCAAAAAAATTATATACCGTATTTACAGCCAAGAACATTCTGTTAGAAAGTTCTGAATCCTTTGAAAAGGATGATAATGAGATACACCAGGATTTAATAAGCATTACATTATAGCCAGTTAGGACACTGGCTTGGCACAGGTCAAATTCATTTAGATAATGAAGGCTGCAGTATTGTGTGAATGGCCCAAAAGGTGGTTAGGCAAACAAGGGAACACTGAAAGCGTGCATAGAAAAGGCAAGAGAGATGTTTTGGAAATGGCTTGATGTTCAGGCAGAGAGGTAAAGAACTCTTACCTGTATTATCAACGTAGGTGTAGCTTTGGGATTGTGACCAAGTGAAGGTGCATGGTATGCAGTCAAGAGAGTAAAGTAAAGTACAGGTTTAATACAATACATTGACAGAATATCAGGAAATGTAATAATAATATTCAAATGATGGTAACAAGAGATGAGAGAAAATATTTGTAGATGAGGAAAAAAATTACTGTTGCACTTGACTTCAATATTAGGTAGATATTGTTAATTGTATAGCATCTTAAAAAAATTTAGTCTAATGATAGACTTAGTTTTAGGACAAATTTTCTATAGTCCATTGTGTACAGCTGTGTACTGTGAGACTGAACATCTCATTATAGTTTTTGGAAATATGAATTCCTTGATGATACCTGATATTCCACCCACTTGGACTTGATCCTCTCATTAATAAAGGAGGAAGACAGATGCCACTACTTACTTCTCATTCAAAAGGATTTTGAACAATTTTTTTTCACTGCAATTATTGCCTACTTCTAAGGGGGCTAGCAGTATGCCTTGAATGACTTAACACAGTTGGAAAAAAAAAGAAAAAGAAAAAAATCCCAATCCTGTAAAATATTTCCATTTAAACACTGTTTATTCTTTCTTTTCTTGGAATTAGGTGGAAAAACAATCACGAAAGACTCCTTTGGAATGAATGTATGCCATAAATATCTTCTTATAGGGCTTCCTCTGTAATTTAGCATTATGCTAAATAGGCTATTATTTTAAGGCACCATTTCATTTTTCTAACAAGCAGCCTGCAGCTTTTGCATCTGTAAGCCTTCATGGCTCCCATGCTTATGAATGGTGTCTGCAAACAGATTTTTGGTGATTTCATTTATTTATTTACTTTTATATAAAACTAAAGCCATGCTTACCATTTGAAATATTGCACCTCAGAGCAAAGTAACTTTCAGCTGATTACAAGTTTTTAAACTTCCAGTCTAACAACCACAGGATCCTGGAGGTGGCAGCAAAGTACATGCAAGGAAAGTAAATGAAGGCTAACTGGTAAACAAGTGAGAGATTAATGATGCTATGCAGTACTGATGATGACTCTGACTAAATGCATCAGCCTCTTATAGCTTAAAATGACAGTGCAAGTACAGAAGAGGGTTGTTGTGTTTATCTGTTGTTTTTAATTACATTTGCTTTCATCCAAATGCACTGAATTCCTCCTTTTCCATCTCCGTTTTTAGCAATGATGGAAATCTGCATGTTCTTTCCCTTTCTTTTCCAGTATCATTACAAGCGAATAAGGTAAAAAGACCTTTTGATTAAAACTTTTCAGTTTTATGCAGCAATCCAACACAGTTCAAAACCTCTCTTCACTAGGCTGCCTGTATTTTTCAAATAGCTTTTCTTAATCTGGAAATATATGCATTTCAATCCCTCTTGGTTTTCACGTCTTCAGTATTCATAATGGTATGATTAACTGGCAAGGTGATTCATACTCTAATAACAGATTGCAAAGGACATTGTATTAGACATCCTAAGAGCCCTCTTTACTCCAAAGTATACATACAATAATGCTCCAGAGACATGAGTTATGGCTGCTGTACCTTGAATAACAAGAACAGTGAGTGCTGGCAGAAACATTATTACAATGAAAGAGAGAAAACTCCTGGCTGCCAAATTGCGACTGTTGGTTCCAATGTTAAACTTGTTTGTCAAAATACAGTTGGGTGGAATCGATAAAAGCTGCAGCCAGAATGTTCTCCAGGTTAGCAGTCTAATGCAGGAAAGTTCATTTCAGATCGATCTAAATGGGAATATTTTTTTTGTAAGGAGTATAGTGTAACTTTTTGCAAATGTGTACCTGGCTTTGTTGGCTAAAAGAGCAAGACCTGGAGCACAGAGCCATTTATTTGCAGGCACAATGTAGGCAGTAATGGAACAACTTCTGTAGTCTCTCTACTCTCTATTTTAGCAGTCTAAATCCCAGCTTGCATGAAAGGCTTCAGGGGATCAAAAGATGCCATGGTCAAGAGAAGTTTTATGTTTGGCCTCTGTGAAACAATATGCACAGCAGAGCTTTGTATGAAGTGGTTACTGGGAGAAGGGAAGAGGGGTGCATCTGGCTGGCATGACAAAACAAGCTTTAAGGTCTTGCTCCCCTCCCTTGGATTCAGTGGTGGGAGTGATGGGCAACTGGAGCTGTCAGCTGCATGGGAGTAGTGCTAGTGGGGCCAGCACAGGTAGGAGTAACAGAGGAGGGGTCTGTATTTACTGCTGTGACAGCTTTTGCTGGAGCTTCAGTGAAAGCCTGTAAGGAAGCCTGAGAGCAGAATCCATTCCTGGCAATGTAGGGATGCAGTGTCCTTTTCCTTGGATCCTTTAACAGATCCAAAAGGAAAACAGGTATTCCTAGTACCCGTTGGTAGAGGAAGGAAGCAGGAAGCCTAACAGCTTTCTAAGATTAATAAGAGTGTGTAAGGGAAAGACTGAGTCCTTGTAGAAGCTGTTCCAGGCAGTTTCTTTCCTGCTGAGTTAAAGAATTTGCAGCACGGTTGAATCATATCACTGCTCTCTCAGTTTATCCACTCTGTGTGGTGATGACACTGCTGGTGTGGTTCTAGATTGCCCCTTTTGTGGCAGGTATGACTGACGTATTGTCTATCTGCTACTTCTTCTCTGTCTGTCAGTTCTTGCACAGTTTGCTATTTTTTCTAATTGCTATTTCATCTGTGGCTCTTGGTCAAATAAAGGATTCACAAATGGTACAGACACTGTCTAAATACAGTGGTATGATAGCTAGGGCATTAGAAAAAATATTTTTTATTTCCTTAGAATATTTTAATTTTTATTGTTTAGTTAAACTGCTAAAAAGTTACCACAGACAGCTAATAGTAATGTTCTGATAAATTTTAAATCTGTAAGGAGACATCTTCATTATTCTGTCTTCTGCATTATGAAGTGCTAATATGTGCTTAAAAAACACAAACAAACATGACACAGATTTACCCTGAACATGAATTTCAGCCAAACCGTTTATTCAAGGGAGACTTCTGAAGTCCCTAAAACTCTTATTTTTAATTAATAACCTTTTCGCTTAGCTTATGTGAAGTTTAAGATCACCTACAACTTGTATACTCGGAGGTTCACAGCACTTTTACTTAAACCATTTTGAAATAAGATTCAAGTTAATCCCAGGCAACATTTTACTGAATATGTGATCACACGATAACAGAATTCTGACCCCAAATTCTTGTATTATAACACATTTCTAGTTGAGTTAAAATGTGTGTTTTAGAATTCTGCACTTGACTTTTAGACATTAAGTGGTGGGAAACCAATTGGATCAACTGGGTGTTGTCCCAAGTGATAATTACATGTACTGTTTAAAACAAAACAAATTTTTCAAAAATTTATTTTCTTCTTTACTCTTCCATTACTGGTTCTGTTTGTCAGATTGAGTTGTATCTTGCAAGTGATCCTGTTGGCTGTTGTGGCACTACACACGGTACAAACTACTTGATCTGCATAGTGATACTACAAGCTGTCTCACAGCATACCAGTTCTTTGGAGGGGGAAGATAGTAACTTCCTGAATCCCCAGTGTGTGCCAGTGAAATTGGAATAATCTACTAGGCTTTACTAATAGGCCAAATACTTATCAAAAATGAGTATAGTCATTTAAGTTGAGCAGGCAAATATAAATGGATATATCGTCTTGCTTTTGTGCATTCCTTTTTGCCTTTATTAATCAGACAGACCTAGTATTTTTTCCATCCCCAGCCATCTCCATGATTGATTATTGTTGCCTCAGGTAGTTGTGCCCTGGGTGCACATGAACTATTTGGGAAATCTTTTCACCCTTAAAGACATCTCTAAGTTACTAGCAAGGATGCAAAGATGGAAACACGTTTAATTAAAAAGGAATCTTAAAAATAGATACGTAAGTAGTTCTGTTCCTTATTGCTAGTTTTCTTTAAAGAAAAATAAATTTTGTTGAAGATGATTGAATAGTTTTGATCTGAAATGTGCCACATAAATGTTCAAGAATGTCTTCCTGAAATCAAGAAGAGGATACCAATATAGAACTTCTAAATTAACAGACTAAGCCAAGTTCTTCTAGAAATGACAAGGTCTGGCAGGGCCAGTACCTTGTAAAGACACTGTTGGTACAATCTTTTTTATTTATTTTATAAACATTGTTGTTACTGCAAAAGAAATGTATTCACTGCTAGCCATGTAAACTCAGATTTTTATTTTTTCTTCTGCTTTTATGGTGTTAAAAGTTCTTTCTCCATTGTGGACCTAGTCTTTTTCTGTATTAAGAGCTCAGACTTAACTTCACATGCGTGAAGCTCAGTTGTAGTAACTTGCTCGCTGCACATTTTCAGTATGATACAAGTGCAAGTTTAAATGTCTTTGAGCTAACAATTTTCACTTTCATTTTTAGGTGGCCAAAACCATGCAGATACACTGTGACTGCTGCTCAATTGATTGATAACTCACTTAGCTATATGAATGTAGCTGTCTGCATGATCTTTGAATTCCTGACTGATAAAGATCATTTGCTCTTATACATATAATGACTGATAAAGATATATACTTTGGTTTTTTTTTGTTGCTCCATATTTGGCCTCCTTTCTGCATAGAGCTGCTCATACTTCTCTAATTATGAGTAGCAAATAGTAATTGTGTATTTATTTAATTCTTTGGGCTTCCTACTCTATTTCTTCTGTAGCTGGTTTCCTCACTGATGAGTGATGAGTCAGACACGTAGAAAAAGTGATCGTTAGAGATTAGCGCTAACACCACGAGCAAAGAAAATGTTAAGCTGTATCAGTTATGCTCTTCCTAACGTTCTGGGTTTTGTACAGGTATTTATTTCACTTGTGAGTGATGATTTAGTGAATGTAGCAGAAAGTTGAGAAGCAACTAGAATAGCCTATCAATTACACAAATAGAATGGCAAATCGCTAATACAGGCTGAAATGAGGATTGCAATTTGTTTGCCATTTATTTGCAATTTTTGGAGACTTTGAAACATTAATCTTCTGAACTTTAGTCCTGTGATGTATGGAACCATCTTAAAGGAAAAAAAAAAAAAACAAACCAGCAAACTACTTACTGAAATATTTTTAGTAATAAAGACCAAAATGAGAGTGGACAATTTTTGTAAGTTGTTCTCATTAGTCTAAGGCTATAATGCTGTCATAATATGCCTTGGATAATGACCTCCTATTGGTGTACTCCAGCTGAGGAAACCCAGTGGTATTTTTTTTATAAGACATGCATTCAAATTTTCTCCACTTGTATTAAATCTCTACTGATTGTGGCTGCTATCAGTTTCTGTGAGTAGGAAGAATCTGATCAAATCTGTATTGTCGAGAGGTATACTTTAAGACGATGTGCTTATATTGAAGCTGTAAGATGTTATTGTCATAGTTACAGGGGCTGGGACCAGTTTATCATTATATGGGTATAACCAAAAACTGTGTATTCTATACCCTCTATGTCATTGCTCATGGGATGTTAACAAATCATTAGTAGCAGCTGCCCAGGATGCACCTCACACCCCAGGTTACAATGGATAACAAAAGAGATTTGGGGAAATGTTTACACCTTCCCACCCATCAGGAGGAGTGCCCTCTGCTAATGGGCCCATCGATGCCTTGCCTCATGACTCATAGATAACTTCCTTCAGGGAGCCATTTCTGATGGGCAATCAAGGACCCACCACATGACTCATAGAATGACATCAGCCCATTGTGAGGTGCTCTGCCCAGGGGGGAGGAGCCAGGTGTTCCCACCTGGATATAATTCGGGGTTCAGGACAGCACAAACAGCCTTTACCCACTGGATTTCCAGAGGACAAGAGCTACCAGATCTTTCTATGGGATCACTGCTTCAACAAGACCACTTCATCCGGACTGCTACCACCACCCTAACTAACAGAGTGCCAGGTTGTATTCTGACTCTGTCAGTTTTTTTTTTTTTTTTAACTATTGCGTTTGCTTTATTTTTCCTATTAAATTGTATTTCTGACTTGGAGTGCCTCACTGGTTTGCTTTCAAACCATTACAGTTACCGTTCACAGAGTCCACAGCTGGGAAAGGTGGCGTTTTGGTTAAGGGTGAAACTGTAGCTTCTGGCCAGAATAGTGGTTGTTGACAGAGCCCTATTCTGGTCAAAGGCTTAGCTTGGGTAATTCACTTGTTTCATGGCTTTGCAGTCTGTTTTGGGATCTAGGTTGTGGCTAGTTGAGTAAATCACAGAATGTAAGGGGTTGGAAGGGACCTCCAGAGATCATTGAGTCCAACGCCCCTGCCAGAGCAGGACCATCTAATCTAGGACAGGTCACACAGGAACACATCCAGACGGGTCTTAAAAGTCTCCAAGGTAGTAGACTCCACAACCTCCCTGGGGAGCCTGTTCTAGTGCTCTGGAACCCTTACAGGAAAGAAGTTCTTCCTCATGTTGAGGTGGAACTTCCTGTGCTCCAGCTTGTGACCATTACTCTGTGTCCTGTTACAGGGCATAAATGACAAGAGATTGCCCTTTCCTTCCTGACACCCAGCCTGCATATATTTATACACATTAATTAGATCCCCCCAAAGTCTTCTCTTCTCCAGACTAAACAGCCCAAGTTCTCTCAGCCTCTCCTCATAAGGCTTGTGTTCCAGTCCCCCAATCATCCTCATAGCCCTTTGCTGGACTCTCTCCAGTAGACCTCTGTCCCTCTTGAAATGGGGAGTCCAGCACTGAACACAATACTCCAGGTGAGGTCTCACCAGGGCAGACTAGAGTGGGAGCAGGACCTCCCTTGTTCTGCTGGAGACACTTTTCTTAACGCACCCCAGGGTCCCATTGGCCTCCTGGCCACAAGGGCACTCTGCTGTCCCATGGACAACTTATTGTAAGGAGTTAAATGTGCTGAACTGACAGGCCTTCAATATGCAGACGTTGTGGATTTCTAGTCTTTTTTTGTCTCATGCAAAAACACTACTGCTATGAAGATTGCCAGGGGTGTCATGAGGCACATTCATGGATGTAAACCAGCTGAAGATGAACTAAGACTCGAACAATACTGATGGGCACAGTAAAGTGTTTGAGAGCGTTGGCAGATTTGGTGTGACCTCCTTAGTAGAAGATTATAGCTGTGGTTAATAAATCTGGGCACAGCTTGACTTGATTGTGCATTTTTCTGTTGCTTTTTACCTGCTCTAGACCAGTGCTATACATATATGGGAATATCTTCAGTATGCAGGTAAAAAACATTGCAACGGATCTCAGCAATACAAGCAAATAAGTTCTTTGGTGCCTTTCTGCAGAGGTTCTGGTTGAGTTAAAAGTCTGGTTTCTTATCTGTACTGGGTCCCATATTATGAATTCAGGATGATGGAGTAATTGCTTAAACCTTTTAGATAAAGAACACTGCTGGTATTTATGTAAAGGTAAGGACAGCCTTTAAGGGCCACCATTTCTGTGGCTGAAGGCTGTGGGGTGGATTGAATGTGACTCCTGACTTCCCCTGTGGATAGTTATGTTTCTTTGAACTTGACTTCTTTTTTCAAAAGAGTTCTTGCAGCTGTCTTCCACTGCATGATCTCTTAGGGCAGAAGTTTCTAAGGTGTTTCCTGTCTAGCCTTCAAAAGAGAGAAGGAGAAAATGACCAAATTTCTCTCAAATGTAAAGTTATGCTGTGTAATCTATGGAATAAAACTCAGAAATAAGTGTTCAACACACCATTAGTCTTGGTACGGCATTTCTTGTTGTTACTAGTGGCCATTCGTGTATCTTCTGCATCAGTTCAGGTTTTTTTTTTTTTTTTTACATTTGTTTAAAGGTGGAATTAATGGTAGATTTCAAATACTTTAAGCCTAGTGAGGTAACTCAAGTCTCCTGGTATTTGGAAGCAGACTTCTTTCGTGTTTTCTCCCTTTTTTTAAACCTGGGTAAAATCACTTTATTTGCTGGCAACAATAAATCTGAGTTATCCTAAACATTTCCAGGCTGGAATTTGAGATGCAACCCATGAAGTTACTTTGTTTCACATTCTGAATACTACGAAGACCCTGTGACACTGTTCTCTGCTGATATAAATAGAGGTCTAGTCATGTCAGTGAAATTTATGTCCTTGATGCTGACACATAATCTAATATTTCTGTTCAACTCAAGTAAATTTCATTGACGTGAAAAAAAATGTTTGGTGCAATTTAACTTAAGAAAAAGAAAAAACAAAGACTTTCAATACCAAGTCAAATACTTTTAAAGGTCTTCCTGTCACTTCAATCCCATATAAATAAACAATCCATCTATCCTCAGCTACAGGTGCCCAGGGTCTTCTGTAACATCACTCTCTAGCCATTACTTTTCCTTTTAAATTAGTACATGCTCCAGATTGTTGTCAGGCATGCTGGCACTACTTCAAAAATCAGAAATAGTGCATCTCTTTTAGCACAAGAAGCAAAACTGATATTAACTTGACCCTAAAACCAGCAATCAGGTCAGAAGGATAGGTGGTACTTCAAAGTGTTTATGTGGGCTAGAATAATATTGAAAATTAAATGCATCTAATCAGTGTGCTGAAATGGGATTTGCAAGATTCCCATAGGCATGCTCTATGGTCACCAGTTGCTTCTCTAGGTAATTTAACAAAGCTTCCTGCTGTTTGTTGAAGCCCAGGTGCTAAGGGTGTCATCCAAGGCAATGACTTAATAGCTTTTGTGGTACTATAGACCTCATGTAACCAGCACTAAATCAAGTGTGTGTATACAGAAATAATGTTTGGAATGATGACCCATGGAGACCCTTTAGCTTTTCTTGCTCTTTTTCCATTGCTGTTGTTTTTTTTTGTCATCTCTCATCATTATTTTGAAATCCACGAGATTCACTTTCTGTCTTAATTTCTCAGCAGTTAAAGTTGCTTCACTGTAGTTTTATTACAATTGATTTTCTGTTGATATGTCATACCACTAAGGAGTTTAAAGTAATATTGAGAAGGTGAAATACCCCACGGCAAATGAGGTCAGAGAACTTCAGGTGGCTGCAGCAAATGTCTTTCATTGTGTCAATTTCTAGTAGCCTGTACTATCTTTCTAAGCAACACTGGTGTCTGGCAAAAATATGTCTCATAGTTTGGAACATATTATCTGCAGAGGTTTTCTTCAAGGAAATTCACTCAAAGGCTTCATCCTCCAGTTTTCTTGACAGTGACTATCAATCAAAGCTGCTGCCTGTTGATTATATGTGTAGCCTTGGAATAGACTAGAGAAATCTTTAATTACTATTAAATGCTTGCCAAGCATGGACATAAGGGGAAAAAAATCAGTCAGTCAAGGTACAGGTCTAGTGTAGACGCTGAATTATAATGAGAGGATGCTTGAGAAAAGTAAATGAAATAGAATAATATGAATTAGTTGGAAAAGCAGTGGTAATGCACAGGAGGAAAAGGAGATTTGACAAGAGAGCAGAGACTTTATTTTTATGGCCATCTGTGGAAGATCCTTTCCATCTCGTGATCTAATATCCCTGCCTGTAGTTACACTGATCGCATGTTGAGAAGGGAGCTTACTAAGAGGCTGGGGTTTTGATATTACTTTATTTTGGCATTTTTTGGCTACAAATGAACATAGTTCTCAGTTTTGTGTTACCTTGAAGAGCACAGTGAGCTGACGTGCAACCTTTTTTTTTTTATATATGTGTGTGTGTTGGGTTGGTTGGTTTGTTAATTTTAAAAATAAACTGTAGAGCTATTTAGAAATAAAGGAAAATAGGTCAAGTCTAGTATTTAAGGTTCTCATTCAGATTGCCTTTTTTTCTCCAAGGCATGTACTGAATCAGTGGCCATTAGCACAGCTGCAGATTGTGTGACCCAAAGATCAAATTAATAGATTCTGCTGATCTATTCTTGACCCAGCTGTGGTGTCAGATCAGGTGGTGTTGCCTTGTTGGAGCCATGCTGTGGAGATAAAGGGAGTTGCTGGACAGTCAGGTGAGGAAGTGGCCCTTAGTGGGTAAGTGCCAAGTTTTGTGTTAATGTCTTCTTTACAACTAAAATAGCTTTGCTATAGCTTTTATCCAATAAATTGGTTCCTACAACACATCCCTAGCCTATAAAAGGGCTGGATTTTAGTCTTGTTTCAGAGAAGTTGATTGCCATCCTTCACCTCCTTTGCTGCCATGAGGAAGTTATATTAAAAACAAAAACCCATCATCTCCCCATTGATAGAGTGCTGCTGAGGTATGAACACTTATGAGCTATAAATAGGATATTGCTACTGAGTGCTACAAGAAACTAAGTTATACTTCTTGGTCAGAAAGACATCAAATATAATGAGAGCCAACTGAAAGGTATTTCAGATTTTGCTCTTTTGGAGTTTGGAGTGAAACCAGATTTTGAGTTGTAAAAGAATTCCATAAGCATAATTCACTGAAATGAAAGGGTGATAAAAGACCTTTTGCTTTCTTTTTTTTTTTTTTTTTTTGGATAAATTACACTCAAATATACAGGAATTTTCTTTTCTAGTTTTCGAGGAAGTGGGCTTGTATAATAAACATTTCTGTAACATTCAGCTACTTTAGCCCAGACAGCTCAATTAGGGCTATGCAGTAAAATAGAACTTCTGTGCACTTTGTGAGCACTTAATGTGACTGAAAGCCTGTTAGCAAGAAATCTCACAGAAAATAGGTCCTGTCAAGTGTTTAAGGAAATTGAATTGGCATATATTTAACTCAGATCTGAAAAGCAAGAGATTTCTGGATGCTGAGTAATTTAATTATATTGTCATATTTGACTTCTCCTGTTAGTCTCCTTTATTCATTAGTTTTAATACATTAAGAGCTGTGCAAAAGGGTATGGAAGTTACTCAGCCAAGCTGACAAAAGCATAAAATATAAAACTGAGCTTGACAACGTTTTCCTCTTTTCATAGTTACCCATAAAATCCAGTCTCCTCAGGTGAGTGATGGGCTAATGTTTTCAGCCATGTGTTCTTTGAAGAAAGAACACATTTTCCTTCCTAAGGGTTTTTAAGGAGTGTTCTTATAACAGAGAAAAAAATGTTCTGTAACATTTATGTAGCATTTGATCTATGCCAGGACTTAATTATCTGTAGCATAGTTTTAATTAGTCGTAAAATATTCTTTGTTATTCTCTGAAAACACTGCTGCCATTGTCCTGCAATTAGGCCAGGGATTACTGGTTACCTGTAGCCACTAGTCCATGAATGCTGGTTCTGGTTTGCTTTTACCGAGTTGTGTGTTACTTTGGACAAAGACACCCTCTGAGAGGACTTCCTCATCTTTAGTTATCTAAAAAAACAGATGTTATTTATTCAGCGATGCACAGATAAGTGACAGCAATTCCGTATCGTAGCATTTGTTTTGAGATGGGATGGATTGCACTCTGGTGATGCCTGTATCTCACTGTTGACTCGAAGGAGAGCCTAGAGGCCTTGCTTTAACCTGTTGGTGTGACTTCAGGTAGTCAAAGTAAGGAAAATCAGACCTTTCTGTTTACTTTTCACCGTGAACAACTCGAGTTTTGGTGTGGAAAAATAAGGTTAATGCTGAAGAGTTACTTTATAGCATAGTTAAAAATTTGTTGAGTGAGTAAATATTTCAAAATGTCAGATTGTATCTTCAAAAGAAAATAAATTATATCATACTACCAATCCTAGGAAGAGCACACTACCTAGTTTGGTTTTTTTGCTTGGTGAAGATGGAGACAAGATTTATAAACTGGTACCAATTGTGTGCCTGCTAGGTAGGAGCCAGCAAATGAGATGACTTTATCTCTTGTGAATTATAACTAGTTGTGTTAAATACACATCTAATTCTGAAGGAAGGCGTGGGCAGGAAGGCTATTGCTACTGCTTTAGACAAGATTTATTCAACATGTTTAGAATGATCAAAATTGAAGTGACATTTTGTGGCATCCTTATCACCATGTGTAACTGATGATTACACTCAAGAGACTACATAGTTAAAGAGATATCTGTTATCTGTCTTCTACTCAGGATGGATTTTACACCATTGATAAGAGGACTCATTTTTGTTATGGATCAAATAACCATCTGCAGGCAGCCAGTGTTGCTTTTATAATTGCCATTGTAGCATAAATGTGTTAGGAACTGTATGGAACGTGAGATAGATGCTCGGCAAGTGCTGATGGTAGTTCATGCTGATATAGCTTGAGGATGCCAGATCCATCTTGTCATAGTGAGAAATTGCTATTCGCTTTAGGGCAGAGAGCAGATAGGAAAATCAAAGTTTGAGAAGCTATTTTAACACAGTAGCACTTCCAAATGTATTTGCAATTTACATTTTCTAATTAATGCCGAGGATATTTTGGCAAATATTTTTTAAAATGAAGATCAAGTGATTATGAAGGCAGTCTTAATTTTCCTCTTTTATTGCTCAGCAGGGAAATCATCAACACTTCTGAGTGAAAGTAAATATTGAAATGCTGGAATTTTCTTTCGAAGAACCAGTCAAATATTTGCTGTTGTATATAGTGCTCTGTTTTTCATTACTTGCCAAAATACCTCATTTATTGACTGCTTCAATTATACATTGAGGAAGGTGATTTTGTGTTATGGTAAGCAGTTTAAACAGTGTATGTTGAAAATAGTAGTTGAAAGCTAATAGAAATGGATTTAAAAATGGATCAAATAGGCTAGTCTGCTGTCTGCTAGTGCTGCTCTGACTCCCAAGAGCTGCTGTTTTGCTAACAAAGCTTGGCTGACTTGGAATACTTGTTCTGTTTCCTTACAAGGGAGTAGACACACCACCACTTTTTTTTCAGAATGGCTTTGCTTTCCCATGAGCATCACATGGCATTATAACCTGTAATGATTTTATTACAATTAACTACATTTGATCTTGTTCAGCATGTTCCTGAAGAAACAGCTGGGCAAGTCATTACTGTTTTTACATGCAGGTCCTACATGCAAAGGTTAAAGGAAGAATATGGGGGCATTTTACTGCTGGGCATTAAAATCCAGATGTAGATGTTGAAGTTAGGAAGGACTTGACTGTATAACAGGGGCACTGTTATGAAGAGCTCTAGAAAGGATATGGTAGCTCTAAATTAGGTTAAGGTGGTCACTTTTTGGCTGTTGTACAGTTCATAGCTGTTACATGAAGGTGATGTTGATCAGCTGAGAAAGTTCTTTACATTTGGTCCCTTAATTCTGTTCCGTGTTTGATTCTGAGGGGGATGTCTGTGCATCCATGTTATTTTTTTGTCTATTGTAACAGCATTTAATAGTCAGAAACAGCTTAGACCTTCCAGCCACTTAACTTTTAGCACTATGCTGACATGCGTAAACTGAGAATGCTGTTGGCTCAGGCTCCCTCTGTAGTCATTTAGAGGAGGTAAGCATGCTCCAAAAGCTGTTCATTCCTTTGAAAGTATCAGTTGTTTTCTGGAAGTGTCTGTCTCTGATGATTACAGAGGGAGCTTATGGTTCTTGCACACCTACCTTTGGTAGATTGCTTAAATAGGATGAACTTGAACCTCAGCTCTGTAGGATTCACACTCAATGATAGTTCCTTCTGTAAATATATTCTGAGAGGAGATTTTGCAGAGCAGGTTTGAGGTGTAGTTTAGTTTTGCAGTAAATATAGTAAAAATTATATAACAGTCTAGTAAAGGTTCTATACCCTGAAGGCATTTGCAGGAAGCCATCATAGATCTTGTAGTTGAAACTGTGTATGAGCCTACCACTGAGAGTATATAAAGGAGTGTTCTGTATGGTGCAGATGTCCTGTATGAGTTCTTACCATGTATATCTTAAGGTATTCTAAATGTTTAACGAAGTTGAAGCTGCAGCAAAGCTCTAACCCTAAGCAAGGAGAATTGTGATTCCAAAGTAATGTTGCCTGTTGAGCCTGCAGATTTATTGGCAGGAGGCTGATGGAGAATTAAAGCTGCTTTAGAAATAGCACTGACTGCCCTCTCTTGCTCTTCTCCACAGGAAAATCGTGCCAGTGGTGGCTGAGGGATAAGGGAGAGCAGTAGGAGATTGACATGCTTCTGTGCCAGCTCCCTTGTGCCACTAGGGCAGAGGTTCCTGTTCATAATTGAAACCCCTGCTGAGAGGGCTGGTAGAGCATAAACACTTCTGTGGTTTTGACAAAGCCTGGTTAAAATTAGTTTGCGTGTAACTGATTCTTCTGATGTTTTTCAAAGAGGAGTGTTCAAGTAAAGGTACTCATTTTGTGGAAACAGAACAACCATAGAGAGAGAGAGTTTTATGTAAATATGGTTGAAGGCAATGTCACTTTATAAGCAGTAATACTAGATAAATGATCATTTTATACATAATCAGTGCTGTCACTGAGCTAAACAAAGCCCTTCAGAAATTAGACAAGAGCAAATACTTCATTGTAGCAGAAAAATCAAATAGGAAGGGTTCAGCCCCTAAAAGTTGAATTGCTGAAGTATGATTGGTAGACCAGGTTGTTATTTAAGAGACAGAGTTCAGTCTATTAGACCACATATGTAGATGCATTCCAAACATAACCACTCGGGTGGGGCAGTCCCCTTCAGAAGTGAAGAGTGTGAGTGTGTAACAACTTGATTTTGAAAGTAAAATTCTCTGTTTAAATTAACACTCTTTAAATAAGATATACATATTTTGTAAACATCTGGAATGCTTATTGCTTTAAATCTCTTACAATATCTTTGTTAAATGATGGTAATGAGAAATCTTGGTAAGATACAAAAACATCTTCTAGAATTCAGATGTAGGTATGTCTCATATGCCAGTGATCTCTGGGATTTGTTGCATTTGTCTTTAGAGAGACTACTGGCATGTGTAAGGGGAGCCATTGCCAGGGCTTTAGAATCACAGAACCCAAGCTGGAAGGGACCTCAAAGCAGGTCTAGCTAAAGCAGGTCACTCCCATAAAAAAAAAATAAAATCACTCGTTAACAAATTCCCGAGGTAGAAAGTTAATGACTTTGAATGTGAGTTAACCTCACAGTCTTCATATGAAATCTACAGATGAAGTCTACTTCCAAGGATATGCTGAAAAATACTTTTATGTGGAATTAAGGTAAGGGTAATCTGGTTAGTCCAATCATTTGTGGTGCAGGTTTTTGCCCTACACTATGGCTAACTTTCCTTCAGCAAGTTTTTTAAAATCCATGATCAAAACCTATTGCTGATCTTAAAGATTAGTTAACCTCTGGGATTCAAGTTTATCTTCTGTAAAAGTAAATATTATTCTGTCTGTAATTCAGCTAGTTGGAGTTCTTTGGGTGGAAAACAGTAGGCAAGCCTGAGCCAAAGCTTACTAGGGCCAATGGGAAAACTAGATATAAGAGGCTTTGAATTGATTTGTCTAAATGCAAAATACCACTATTAGTTGCCAATAAAAGACAACAAAACTTGCAATAGGGAGCTGAAATCATTGGCTAATTCACAGGTCCAATTACAAGAATAAGTAGTTTTCACAAGCTCAGAGAAATCTCCAGAACAGCAAATTATTCTCAGCCCTGACTTTTAGATCTTTCCTTGGAAGAGAAGATAGAGCACACAGGTTATTTATGGCAATAGGTAATTTTCATTTCCAGTCTTAAATGAAACATGTACTACTTTTTTTTTTGAGTTATTGAAGACCATTTAAATTCATATGGAAGCAAAGATTTTTTTCCTCCTACAGCATTTATTTATTTTCTGAACTGGTTTAGCCATTTCTCTTGACACCTATCAACCTGACTTGAAGAAGAATATTGAAAACAAAACCTCCAAGATTGCATACACTGTGATTAGAGGCAGAACAAATAATGCAGAGTAACACGATCAAAATTAGAAGGAATTGTTTCACTTCAGGCTAGGCCAGCAGATGGCAAATAGAGTTCAATGTAAAGAAATGTAAGATAATTAAAGTTGAAGGAGCTAAATAATCTGGGGAATACCTGCTAAGTAGAACAATCATCCAGCACAGTGATCAAGAAAAAGACTTGGGGATTGTAGTGGGAAAAAATTGTTGAAACCATGATCCCACAGAACAATTTCAGTAAAAAAGCACATTAGGTTGTATGAGAAAAGTGAGAAAGCATCAAATCAAAGCAGGGTATTATGAGCACATACTAAAAGCTACCAAGGTACTGAACACTTTCACTATAAAACATTCTTTTGACAGTGCAATACAGTTACTAACAGGGTAGAGCAGGGTTTTGAACCTTCCTTTAATAATTCCATCAGTAAAATTTGTTTTGTCACCTAAATTTGGGATCTGTTCTTTCAGTGATTTGTACTGTAAGAAAGTACATTGGGCTTCCTGCTGTTTTCCTCCCACAACTCTGTGAATAAAGATTTCAGTGATGTGGCTGGTTTGTTTGTTGTTTGTTTGTTTTTCTTTTTTTAAATTTTTAAACCATTCTACATTTTGGGCTGGATCCAAAGTTACATCTGATCTGAAAGAATATTTTCACTGATTTACCATGAGTGGATTAGGTTCAGTGGTCCTACCTGGTAACTTGTGCCAGTTGCAGGGGGGGAATTTGTAAGCAACTTTAAAACTATTTTGTGCATGTTCTAGGGCACCTCTGAGAGTTTGCTGTGAAATCCTATTTGTGACTTCTTGGAATATAATTTTCAGATTGGCGTAAGGGCTGCTGCTCTTAAGTTTTTGGTGAGACAAGCAGCTTGCAGGAGATTGCAATGTCTTCATTAAATACCTATAATAAAACCCTCTAGAACATCAGGGGCTGGAGGAACTTAGAGCTGGATAATTTGAAAGCTTCTCAACAGAAGATTCCATAATTTTCTAAAAATGTTAAATTTTAATTTTCCCGATTTCTTCAAGGGGCATGTATATTCCTGAGACATGGCCATAGAAGTGTGTATGAAAGCTTTATAGCTTACCAGAAAATAGGAAGGGCTACTGTATCAGAAGCAAACTGAACTACACAAATATCTGAGAGGAATGATAGAACAGTTACAAGTTCTTTCAAAGAGGAAACTTTCCAGAAACTGCAAAGACAATCAGAGAAATATTAAATGGAACTTCACTGTTTAGTATATATAAGCAAGAAGAAGAAGGAAGATTGTTTAGGAAATAGTCTTAATTATGGTAACAGCTAGCTTGACTCTTCTGTGGAGTTTAGCTGATTTTGAGTGAACTTGTGCAGAGAAAGCCAGTTATAAAATGTCCTCCATCTGAAAATGAACATGTGATTGTTCAATCTTGAGAGAAAAGGCTTAGGAGAGACCTTATCATCATGTTCTAGTATTTAAAGTGTGGGTACAAAGAAGTGGGAGACTCCCTTTTTACAAGGAGTCACATGGAAAGGATCGGGGGCGATGGGTTTAAGTTAATTCTGTGGACATTCTGATTAGACACGAGGAAAATTTTTCACAACAGGGTCAGTCAGCCATTGGAATAATCTCCCCAGGGGTGTGGTGGATTCCCCAACACTGGACACTTTTAAGATTTGTCTGGACAGGGAACTGGGCCAGTTTGGCTAGACTGTTTTTTTTTCCAAGAATGGTTGAACCAGATGATCCTTGTGGTCCCTTCCAGTGTGGTGTTGCATGATTCTATTATTGAGAACTCTTAACAGTGCTTAAAAAAAAGAGAAATTTTTTTCTGAGTTTGTCTTGTGTAAAGAAAAACACCATCTTTTTTAATACTGTGTTTTTGGTGAAGGACAGGTGCATTCTTCAGTGTGTCCTAAGGTCCTAATCCTGAAATGTCCAGTGAAGTGCCTGGAGTGCTGGTCTTAGGTCCTCCAGCACAAATTCCTGGGGTTCTCTCCTACTAAGATCAAGGTGCAAGTTTCACTGTAGTATGGGAGTGGTTGCAGCCAGAGTATCTCTCTGGAGAACTTTGTCCATCTCCACCTACCATTGATGATAGTATCACCGGGGTCCTTACTGAGAGCTGGTATCTTACCTGGGAGTTAAGATGTTACACTGCAAGTGTTTTTACACAATAGGCACATTTTTACTGAGATCTATTTTGGATTCTAGCAGAAATGTGATGTTCATCTAACCCCCTGTCCTGACTGATTAGCTCCACAGGGTACCTGTTTTAGCAGAGAAATTAGACCCCATATCTGTAAAGTTTCAGACCAATGGTTTGGACACCAGCAGACAACCAGCCTGGATCATGGCACACCGGTGTCACAGCTGTCTGTTAAAATATCCAAAATTTGCACATTTTACATGAGCCCAGCTTTGCATTTGGACTTGAGCTCTGTATGCAGCATTAATTTATTTGGATGATTATGATAGCCCTAGGCTTCTGGTTAATAAGTGTGGTTTCTAATAGATATTGCTAATGTTCTGGAGAATCCATAGTGCCAGCTATAAAAATGTGGATTTTGGCCATTATACGGTTGGAAATACTTAATCTTTGTGTTAAGCTAGGTTCTCTGTTACAAGATTTATTTTTTTTTTCATTAGTTGTGCACAGAACTCTGAAAATTCTAGAGGTGTAGTCAACTTTTTCTGGGTTTAAATTACTCAAATGTGAAAATTCCAACTTGATGCAAGTCTGTTGAAGGGCAGTGCAGGGCACATGCTTGAATTTCAGACGTGTTTATAGATTCAGCTTCATAAATGCTAGGAGAGCTGTGCTTTTTGTGCTGAAAAGAAATGAATACCACACCTGAGGATTTGGGTTACTGAGTTAGCAATTTGCAGTGGTGAGTAAAGCTGTCATTTCTGAGGTTTTGCAGAGTGTACTGGTATATGTAGGACTTCCTTGGTGTCCATTCAGCTGCTTTAAAGAAAGCAAAAGCACTTGGTCCATGACCACACCAGTCTCAGAAGTGCTTTAAAAGGAAGTCCAGTTTCCCAGGGGTCTTTTGAATCTCAAGAGGACTATGTTCCTCCATTTTCAGTTCAGTAACTGTGTATTTTCTTCCCACTCCTCATACGCTTGCATACTTCAGGGATGTCAGAGCACACAAAGAAAAGTTGGTTTCATTAATAAGATCCTATAATATATGTGTGTATATATATATTTCTATGTGAAACAGACCATTGTATTTTTAATGCTGGAGGTTATTATTGCTATTCCTGAATCTTGAGAGCTAGCAGAAGAAAACCAAAACCTCTCTCCCCTAGTGTGCAGAGAAGTGTAGTACTTCATTCTTGCTTATAGGTTGTCTTACTATCCTTGCCAAAGTTAAAAGGGTTGAATGGCATAGAAATAAGGTACTGTTTCACAAGAGGATTTAAGTAAATTTCTACCTAAACAGGTCTCCACAGTCCTGTTTTCAGGGCTGGTGGTATGGCTCATGAGTGGGACACCACAGTTTGGGTTTGCCCTGGAGCAGTCATGGGATGGAGAAAACTTCAATGCAAAAGAAAACAGATTTCTGTCATGGGGCAGTTCTTATTCGAGAATGGTGACATGATTTTCTCACACAGCTTTATTGGCTTTGAAGGCTCACTTACCTAATGCTACCTGCTGTCTCAAGAGTTTGCTTGCAGCTCTCTCAGGAGGTCTGTGGAGCTATGCAGTCCTCTGTCCTTTGTCTCCTGACCATTAAGGAGTCTCTGCACAAAGAGAAAGCAGTAGCTGTGGATTGCGTCTTTCACAGTAAGTGGCTGAAAAGAATATTAAGGATGATCACACTTTGGTTTTTTTCTTGTTAAAATAATTGTATTCTTTTTGCAGTCATATAAAATCAGACATATATTGGGCAGGTGTCAAAAGTGACTCCAGAAAAAGGATGCTGTCCTCAGACTGGTTGCTCTCAGACATATTTTGAGATACCCTGTTTGAGCTTGGAGTACCTGACACTGCCTCATAGGTTATGTAAAACAGTATGAAAGTACAGAGAGAGTAACTATAGTGAGGCAGGTTTAATATCTAATAATACAGTTTTCTTGATGTCTTGCAGATTTAAGCTGTACCCACTTTGCATAGCTGGTGCTCCCTAGCTGCATAATTTTACAGGTGCTTGACCAGAGCTTCTACAGTCCTATAAAATGGACGGAGAGAGACAAGGAAGAGTCAGAGCTAGAAGATGCTTTAGCTCCTCTGCCTGTATCTGTTCATGTTACATGCAGCTGAGAGTAACAGGCTCTTAGATCAGGTTGCTCAGTAAGTTTTGCCCTGTGTCCAAATGGGAAAGCTGGGAATCCCAAGCTTCACAAGAATACAAATAATGTGTAGGTATATAATACTGCAAGGAAATTAATATCTACCAGAGGAAATGAAGCTGGTAAAATAAATACAAGCCCTTCTAAACTTCTTCTAGTGGAAGCACACATTAAACAAATCTAAACTGCAGTGAACCAAGGATACATGTGGAAGACAATGTCTGAAAGGAAGAATCCTCTTAGGAAAAAATATGGTCCAGCCTCATGCATAGTGTCTGGCCAGGTTTCTGGGGAAGAATTTCCACTAACCTCTAGTGAGACTATTTGGACCTGCCTGAAATCACATCATCCTCAAGGGAAGCTGAGACTCAAGGCAGAAAGTTGCTTTGAGAGTCAAAACCCTTTGAGAGGGTCTTACAGCTTACATTTCTCTTTTGCATACCTGTCTAGAGGGAAAGGCAGTACAGGGACTTGAGCATAGGAATAGTGCTAAAGCTGGGATAAAAAAGCATTAAAATGACAAAATAATGCAAGTATTACTAGAAGATTGCTAAAAGCAATATAAGTGATAAGATGACATGTCACTTGCTGCCTGAAGCCTCTCCTATTACAGCTTCCTCTATCTTGCCAAAATCCAATAATGTTGCTACTGTCTTGTGAGCCTGTGATTTGGTGAACAGAGAAGGATTTTTCTCAACAAAGTACTTGAGATCTAGGCGTCAGAGGAAATCTGGGTGAACTTGCAGTTTAATTCATGGCTTTTTTAGGAATGACTCACTTCTATAAGGTCACAGCTTCCTAGAAAGGACAGGCAGGATTGTTCAAGGCTATGGCAGTAATATTTATAAACATCTTCTCTGACTGAAGCTTATCTAACTGCAAACCTTGAAAAGTGTGGTGTTTCTTCTGAGAGACATGGAACAGCTTCAGCTGCTATTGAATACGATGGGAATATCCTGGTATCAAGTCCTAGTTCAACTTCTCATGACTCTCTGCAGGTTAATAGTTGCAAAGGTGGATGTTCCAACATGCATTCTTTCTCCTCTGTAAATGCATAGCAGAGAAGACATAACAGAAAACAGTGAAATCCATTGCCTAGGTTAATTTGTGTTCTCTGGTACATAGAGATTTAATAAATATATGCATGATACATGTTGCATGTTGATATCCTCTCCTATTTCAGGCTGGCAGCTCTAACTATATTAGATGTCAAGCTCCTGCTGTTTTCTCCTCATCTCTATTACAACATTATTTGACATTCTGGGATATCTCTTTAAAAGTATTCAGAAATGAATATATCATAATTAGCTTGTCATAGACAGTGACAGCCTTAAGGAAAGGGGAAGTAAGTCAAACGGAACAAATCGCAAACTGGCAATAGAAACAAGAAAAAACCCACAAAAGCTCCCTAAAATTCCCAAGTATAGTGGCTTGGTTGCTCCCTGGCAGGGAAGCTCAGCAGGACCTTGCATTCTAGCTACATTTAATCACTGCTGCTACTGTCACTCCACAGAGTAAAAACTGCTTTCGAACCAATTGCAGAGCATCACAAATAGATGGCTAACACATGGAGGTCTGGACAAATGTCACCAGAGAATATTCTGTGAAGGAAATGATTTACACATGATTTAATTTGAAGCCTTCCCCTCTTGTGGACAGCTTTGCATTGCTGCTGCTGCAGTCCAAAGTTCAGCAGACAGAGGCAGGAAGATGTTTCAGCTTTGTAGCGTGTGTTTTGCATCTGTGATGGAGACGACAATGAGCTGCTCACTGGAATCTTTGAATAAGCAATTCTGTGCCTGTCTTATTGATGTCTCAATGGTGGGCTTATAGTGAAGTGAAAGTTATGAAACCAAGCCCACCAGTCAGTCTGAAAAACGTTACTCTCCACCAAACACAATGCCATGTAGTCCAGAGCTTAGTAACTCCCTCACTCTGCTAGTTGTCCAAGTAGAGCATGGAAATTAGAGCTCAATGTCTTTTGCTTCAAAAACTGATGTCTACATTAAAAAGAGTTGTTTACTGGCCACTATTGAAGCTACTTCTATTCAACTGAATGTAATAAGGAGGTTTAATACACCTTACTCAAAAGGTTTATCAGCATGAGTAAACACTGGTGTTATTACTGTCCCCAGTTTTGTGACATTTTTAAATAGTATTTTATTTTGGAAGATTTTTTCCTCTTGTCTGATGGATATAGTGTAGTGTCTTCTATCATAATGTGGCAAGATCTGGTCTGAGTGAGAAAAGACTTCCTGAGATTTATACTTTTGGAAAAAATACTAGAGTTTAAGCAGAGGGCTTTGTTTTGTTTTGCTGTATTTTAATTTTTCCACAGACTGTAGAATGATTTCACGGCTCTGGACTTTAGAGTTGAAAGGTGACAACAGAATGGCATCTCCTGGCACCTAGTTCTGTGCCCTATTAAGAATGGCTTTATCTCCCAATTATTTCACAAAAGGAACTGAACACTTTGGTGGGAAGGGACCAAGGGTGGAACTGAAGGGAAGCTCCAACTGTCAGATTTTAAAAATTTCCAGCTGATTGATAACTGTTTGATACTCCAGCAGTGCTTGATTTCCCTTGATTTCAGTAGTTTAATCATTGCTCAGCTGGAGTAAACAGATCTATTGCAGACAGATAAGCTTTTGCTGTCTTTTGCACCTTTCTCATGGTGGTTTCTTTGCTGAAACTTAGGGAAAATGAGCCACCAGTCAGTGATCCATATATTTAAGGAAGGGTTTACTGGAAGCAACAGTGTACAAGGCTGAGTGACTTTCTTTAAAGGAATATTCAGGATAATTTGTATACATTCATCTTGCTGAGAGAACTGCTGGATTCCTTTAAAATACTGAAGCAATGCAAAGGAAGACCTTGGTATCTTCTGTGCAATCAACACCATGTGCAAGCAACCACTTCCTTTTGAAAATGTGGCATAGGATGATTACTATGGTGGAAACATGAGAAGCTTCTAGGAAACAAGACATCTTTAATAAAATCATGAAGTATTATTTTGAATATTTTATACTTCAGTATTAAATTTTCTCAGAAATGTGCATAAAGCATTACAGGACCAGAATTTATAACTCAGATTTATACAAGGGACAACTTACTGCTTTCCAAAACTGGAAAACAGTGGTTGGTGTGAAGCATGAACAACGACTTGGTTTAAAATAATTCTTGACTTCTATAAGGAAAAAGGGAAGAATAGACATTGAAGGAGCAGTGATTGCTGTACCATTTACGTGTGGAAGAAACTTTATATTTGTAAATCTGAAACCCCAAAAAATCTGAATTAGGAAAGAGAAACTTCAGCTGTGGGAGCATAGTCTCAGCCCAAATTGAATCCAGAGTTTTCTGAAATGATGTTATGGGGCATACAGGCCAATATCAAATATCATTAAAACTCACTCTATTCCTTCCGTCCTCTAAAAATAACATTTTTTTCCAAGGGACTCTTTCTATTCTAGGCATCTAGTGGCAAACTAATGCAATGAGAACATTACTTTTGTTTTTCTAATGCCAGCAATTGTTTCATCCTTTATAGACAAAGAAGGGAAAATGATTGTGTCCCCACCTCAAAGGCTTGATTACTGAGAAAAGTGTAGCTGTAGAAGAGCAGGTCACTGAAAGGGGGATACAGCACCAAAGATTTATCTGTCTGTGTGATATCTATTTTGTTAAAACTAATTCTTGAGACTGGACTCCATTTTTATGTAACTTCCTGCTTGTCAGCATAAAGCTTCTGGGTGTAAAGCTGATAGCATCAGGCTGAAGCAGGACGTTTAACAGTGTGGATTCATACTGGAATACTGACACCAGCATGTGGTCAAGTCATCATTAAAGGAAATAATTGTATTAGTTTTGTGTTGTGGAGGGCATATATCGATATATGTATATTGCTGCTGTTTCCTTGTTTGAAATAAGTACACTCAGCTCAGTTACTGCCTTA
>NW_008592820.1:26448-29503 GCF_000691845.1 Merops nubicus | reverse complement strand
AGGGAAAGATATCCCTTTAAGTAACTTTTGGTTATTGTCCACTAACAATCAAGTTCTAAATAAGTTTCTTGTTTAAGATTTTGAAAATCCTTTGAAACCTGATGGAAGACACTGAAGATCCATTGTCCTTATCATTTTACAGGGACTATCCCTCAAGGCTAGGTCTCAACAGCAGGCAGAATAAATTAATTCAGAATCAACTGGAACAGCTGTTTTTCCCCTGCACACTTCAAAAACTGATGTTCAGTATTTTTTAACTGTATTGTAATAATTTCTTGGAGGTGAAGACCACAGTAAAACATTCTTAAAAAACCAAACCAAACAAGATAGCCTCTGACACCTTTTGGAAAGAGAGAAGGATATAAGACAGAACACAAGGGGAAAAAGGCCAGCAGTTATGGGTTAAGAGATGCATTCCAGTGGCTACCTAAATAATGTCTGACAGGTTTGGCATTTCTGGGACTGCCTACTTAACTGATTATAAACTAGTATTGAATGCCAGCTATTTTGCTGGTAATTACTTCACATATTCCATCCTGTAAATCCGATAATACACCACTTCTGCTTCAGGTTCTAAGTGATGCTAACTTGGTTTGGTTTTGCTCCA
The DNA here is from genome assembly GCF_000691845.1 of Merops nubicus. NCBI lineage: Eukaryota > Metazoa > Chordata > Aves > Coraciiformes > Meropidae > Merops > Merops nubicus. The sequence goes on along the minus strand of NW_008592820.1, from coordinate 28,896 downwards.
CAGATGACAGCTGAAAGCAACAAGAATCATCCTGCTAACTGCTGAAATTCAGGTCAGACCCTGAATGGGTAAAGCTATGTTTTGAAAAAGAAAAAAAAAATAGATCAGTATGTAAGAACTATGTGAGCATCTGAAAACCCTTCAGCTTCTAATGTAAGAAGTCTGGACCTGTATTAACAGCAGATGAATAGAGCTCAGTGGGGGAAAATGTGATTTGTTTTAGTACAGTGTAAATCAAAACATGGAGCATCTTGTTAAGTTTAAATTGTCGTGTTTCATGTAGGATTTTCGGTGGTATGGTTTGAGAACCAGTGAGTTATCATTTACAAATATTTCTCTGGAAAGACTGGTTGGTATAAGGTATAAGACAACTTTAATTTCTAACAACAAGTAAACAGAGACCTGCATGGATTTTGGGACGTATGCAGGCAGGAGAAGCATCATTGGTGGAAGGTGAATGTGACCATGTGGCTGTTTGTGTGGTACTCTTGCCACTGAAGCCCAGATGGATGAAAGGATAGAAATGCAACTATTGTTGTTGTCAGTAATTGCCAGGTAGACTGTCTGGAAGTCTTTTTTTTTGTCCTGAGGTGAGCACTCAGAATAACTATTCCCTGCTTTGCATTCCCTTTACTACTCTAAACTGTGTGCTAACTACTATATGTGTGCTAACTACTATATGGGAGGATGGAAGGAGAATGGAGAAGGGTGACTACTTCTTTTCCTCCTTCCTGGCAATATTTTGCCCACAAATTGCTGTAATTACCTTTCTCCTAGAACAGATCTTACTGCTCACTTGAAACTTTAGAGGAGTGGATTTCTTTAAAGGGACTATGTTGGGAAAATACTTCCCTCTTCTAAAGCAGTGAATTATTATTTAGTCATCTTATTTTTGAAATAAAAGTAGTCTAGTATAATTCTACCTTGAAATGTTGTTTTCTCAGTTTTCAGTGCAATCCATTTTAAAGTTGTACATACAAATTCTTTCTTTGCTAATGGATTTTTCCTCTGAGCTATGTTTTAATATAGTTGTCAAGGAAATAATTGACATCTCAGGACAGTCATAAGGACATAATTGTGAGTGATCCTGCATATTTAAGACCTTCCCTGAAATTGATGAGATATTTGCGTACTGAGAACCAAGACCAAACGTTATATATTTGAAGGAAATGGCAAGCATACAGATTTTTGTCACTTTGCAAGCACACGAACAGATAGACAGCAGTTTCATAACATCAGTGTTTCTCATAGCTTGCTTATTTGGAACACTGCCTTAGTAATGAAAATGTGGATTCACCTTGCATTTTATCCTTTACACTTGTAGTGTAATGAATGCATGCCACAGCTGCCAAAAAAGGAATCACTTAGTATATATGAAATTACTGGGTACTGCATTAATGTCTTAAATGTGCAATTACTGCCTGCTGTATTTAGAACAAAGAAGATTACTGCCTGCTCTTTTTGATGTTTTCTGGGAATATAAACAGTAGGGAAACCTGTTGCTTTGCTATCTTCAAACTGAAACAGGCTTCATGATATCCTCAAACATTTGTACACAGAAAACTACACTTTTGCCATACAGTCAGTCCCTGCAGTCCCTGCTTTTTTATTTTGTGAAATAATTTATCATTGGTCTAGTAATGAATAGCTCAAGATAAGACCTATTTTATTCATCTGTATTTTGCTTTGAAAATGCTGTGATTTTGCATTCAGCTGTGTGTGCTTCCATATGAGAAAGCTTATGGTTAATTTCTTTCATTATGCCATGTTAACATGAAGAGGCATTAAAAGAAATCCCTGTGAGTGATTGCTTGCTTCCATGGAATAAGTGTTCCTATATGTATGCTCTTTGCCTTCACAGGGACTTAGTATACAGCTGCCAAGAAGCTGGTTTTAAAAAATTTTGGTTTTACACGATCAAATGTCAGCCTGGCAATCTGTAAAGGGCTAATTATAGCCAGCTACAATTAGCCAGCCAGCAGCCACGGTGCTGACTGCAGCAGCCAGCAGGCAGCCTGGGACAAAATCAGGGGAAGAGACTTTTTTCCTTGGGACTCAGAGGGACAACTGGAAAGCACGTCAGGGAGCTCCCACCCTCACCAGCCTGACTGCAGGGCTGAGGGCAGAGCTGGGGGTGGGAAAGGGGTCTGCTCGCCAGCCCTGCCTCTGGCCATCCTAACTGCAGAGGTGGCCTGCAGCCATCTGAAAGCTTGCTGTTGTAATTTTTGTTCCAATAAAACTTGTCTTCCACTTTCAGGGCCCTTGGTTCTTCTAGTCTTGGTGGAAGAGTGGCCAGCTCCTGCCCCTGGCTCCCTGGCCCTGAGCAGAGCTGCCTCCTGGCACTGCACAGCCCCCTGCTCACCATCCCACTCAACCCCTGCTATGGCCAAGTCCTCAGGGTTTCCTTTTGCAGAGCCTGCTGACCTTTAACCGTTGCCACAACGAGCA
>NW_008592820.1:0-26400 GCF_000691845.1 Merops nubicus | reverse complement strand
CAGGAATGCTAATAAAGAATGTTTGAATAAAAAACGAGGGATGGTGGCAACAGGAGGTGAGAGAAGGGAGTGCTCAGGGGGAAAAAGCACTGTTCTGAGTGGTGTCCATTGGCAGCAGAGGTGCTGGCACTGCTGGTGGTGGGTGAGCAGCAGCATCCCCACGGTGCCCCATGTGCCCGTCTCTCTGGTCTTCAGGTCAGGCTTTGGTTAGCGCCCGTTAGGGGAGTGGGCAATGCAAAAGGGATGGTGCACAGACGGGTTTTGTCCTGTTTTGGTGTGATGGACATGGAGCTTGAGTATTTGCTCCTCATAGACACAGCCTCTGACTGTACCCCTATATATTTACAATGTTTTTTGAAAGCCACGTTTTCAGGACCTGTCCTGTTTAATCTCGGTGACCGCACTCGGGCTGAAGAATAGTCTTCTTTGAGCATTAGCTAAGTACTGTTTTGTCACACACTTCTTTATAAGAGCTAAAGAACTGCAGATGATTGGGGAACATGGAAGTAAATGAGCTGGGCTTTCCCCTTTTGAAGTGTGTACAATGCCAGTCTTCTGTGATACTGAGTCTCATAGAAAGTGTGGGCATCTCACAGAAACAAAAGCAGCTCCCGCTGCTTCTAGAACCTGTTTTTTGCTGAGTTACATAAGAACAGGGTCATGTTGTACTGCGTTTAACAAACTAGGAGGTTATTTTGAGAAAATTCTTCCTGACTTCTTCCTATGATTTGTTTTATGTGGTGATACATGGCATTCATATGTCCTTATAAATACTTCATCCTACGGAGATACAAGTCCTCTGGTAGTTCTTAAAATTAATTTCCCTTTAGCTGTAAGTTCTTCTGATTATTCCTTAAACTTCACAATTTTAGTTCCAATGTCCAATATTAATTCACTTAAATTTATATGGATTTTTTCCCCCCAGGATGACTTCCATTCATATATCTTAATCATAATTCCTAATGTCTGCAGTGAATGGCAAACATGTACTTCTTGGAGCAGAATTAGGGCTTATCCTTTAACATAAAATATCTATTAGTCAAAGGCAATTGCCTTTAATGCTTTTTTGGTAGTAAGTTACAGCAGGCCCTTGACACTTGTAAGTTGTTAACGTTTCAGAAGACTAGTAGCATACATTTGCAAAATGCTTCCTTATTTTTTGTTTTTACCAGGGTAATTCAGTTTTTGAAAAATCCTTGAGTGTCTGATGGCATGTGTTGTGGGCTTTCTTCTGTAAGTATGAAGTGATTTCGTTTCTGTGGCAGGAAATGTGAATGAATAAAAGGGCAGTGACTTATCTATTTTTATATTACGTGCAGAGGCTTAGAAACTATCTTCAACATTATTTAAAACCGTATAATAATATCGGCGTAATATTTGGTGCTTAGAAAACCTGAGTAAGGAATCAGATTTTCCCTGGATTTTTTAGCATTTGGGGGAAAAAATGGAGGGAGATGGAAGGGGAGAGAGAGGCTTCAGTAAGCATGAGTCATAGAAGCAAAATTTGGAGATAAGGTTCTGATTCATCTTCTATGCCAACCTGAAGGCTATGTGAGTTGACTAACCTTGCATTTGGTTATATAGTTTTCACTTTTCCCTGATATTTTGTTGAAATAGCATAAGAGTTGTTCATAACTTTTTGATAGAAGCCAAGGACTATGCCCTTTTCAGTTTAAAAAGAAATTGTAAGTACAGGCTGGGGCTCATTTCAATATAATTCCTTTTTTTTTTTTTCCTGCTTCTGATTGGCTGTTTACATGCTGTGTTTCCTCTAGCATATATTATTCTGTCACTTGTACTCTCAGCTTGTGGTAGACATCATCTCCCTTGCTGTAGTAGCAGGGCTTGAGGTCTGTTTCTGCAAGCATTCTGCAACACACATGTTGTGTTGGTAGTGCACCTGATCGCACAGGAACATGACAAATTATAATAATTACATTCTTGCCCATGACTTTTCTACTTTGCAGGGAACTGGAGCTGCTGATACTCACTTGTAATTAGCTTTGTGAACTGCTGTAATTATACATTTGGAAAATGATGGCATTTTACATTTGTAAAGTACTTTTTACTCGTCGTTCAAAAGAAGAGATGACTGTAGACAAGAAGTACCTTGTAATGGCTCTGAATTACATTGAAGTGTTTGCTGTTTAATACTGCTTAATCTGGTCTTACTACTTTTATTATTTTTGAGTGTTTGCTTGAGTTTGATTTGATGGATTTTATGATGTTGGCGTGTCTGTTTGTTCTAGCCTTGGATTCCAGTGAATATATAAACTGCTGAATTGTCTGCCAGTGCTATCGTGTATATACACATGCCATATAAGCTATCTCTGTTTACATACCACGTACGTGGAGCTGAAATGGATTTGATATCTTTATCTTGTGCCCCTCACTGCTTCACTTGCTCTATGGCTTTTAATCTCTCTCTGCAGGATTTACAGTGGCATTTCAGTTTCATGGGGCGTTGCAAGTAACTGCCATTAAAAAGGAAAAAATCTCAGAGGAAAACACTTTCTCTTATGGTGGTACTCCTCCTCCTCCTTCATGTGGCGTTCCACTCCAGCCCTAACAGAGAACTGCAGATTTTGCCAGCCATGCTCTATGACTGAAGGAGTCCATGCTGTTGTGAGCTGAATAGAAGCATTTAGTCAGTGTCTGTGTAATGGCTGAGCATTGCTAGTGACAGAGTAGTCTCTCTGTAATTTGCAGTTTGTAAAGTATGCAAGTATAGAATGCAGGTTAATAGATGTTATGTATGTTATTAAAACATACTGCTATGAAGTTTTGAAGTTATTTGTTCTTTTTCTCAAATTTTCTTCATAAAGCCAGGTTTTGTACTGCCATGACTATAAATCTGTCCTCTGAGAAGATAATTTATAGGAAGAGCTTTGAAAATGTAGGTCTTCAGATAATAATGTCCTGTGAAGTCATGTCATTCAGACTGCTCTACTCTGAGGGGCTTGTGTTTAGAAAAAAACCACATTTTTAATGTGATATTTGTAAATAAATTCCTTAGACATTTTTTTGGGGAGAATAAGTTCACTTATTTATTCACCTGAATTCCTTTTCCACCCTTATTCAAAGTGAAATATTGCTTACTCATAAACCTAAAGATGCCACCATTCTAACATCCTCTTGCGTATTATTACACTGTGCATCTAAGTCTGATAGTATACAGTTTTTCTGGTATAGGCTCTAATTCCTATGCACCTTTCCTTAGCTGCTTACTCCTACTTTAACTTAATTTGCAGCCCTGTGGCTTGTACTGGGATAGCTGTATGTGGAACCATGCAGTAAGCTGGATCACCATCTGAGCGTCCTCCTCTCACAAGAGGGTGATGCTGGCTGTGACTTTGTGCATGCTTGAAGAGCGAGTGCAGGTAGTGTCCAGAGGATTGATACAGACCTGTCTTAGACTTTGCTCAGAATTATGAGCCTGGAGACATAAATGCTGATGTTTTCAAAGGTCTTTGTAGGTTTTAATTACATGTGCATCATGGAACCTCAGATACAAATATCTCAAAATTAGGGACTATTTGATGTCTAGTGTGAAAACTAAATCTGAATTTTTGAGCAAACTACTCAGGTTTTAAAGGTGAAGATTGAAGTCCAGAATCTGAAGACCACTTCAGATGCAGAGTAGGTGTGACTAAGATTAAAATAATAGCATTTCTGTTTGGGTGCAGCACAAGACATTAACGGTATACTGTTTCCAATAACATAATGGGTTATGAGAATTTTGGAGGATGGAAATTTTTAATATAAAATCTAGAATAAATCTGTGTATTTAAAATACAGAGAACATTTCCCCCTTTGCTGTTCTATAACTTTTATTTATGAATGTCAGTTACGGTTCTGTGCTTCATTTTCCTCCGTGCATTAAAAGAAATTTGGGCTTATTAAATCCCAAGTCTTTTCAGCGTCTATCACAAATGTAAATGAACAGTCTGTAGTGTTGGATGCTCTCTGGCTTGCTCTGATGATCATGTTGCTATGGTGATAACAGAGCATACAGGTTCATGAGGCTGTATTAGTAATGCAGCAGTTTGAAACTTAATCAATGTACTTCTACCTCTCTGTATTTCAATATCACTTCAGCAAAATTGAATTCTAGTCAGTTGTCAGTCCAGTTTATTTCCTATGGATTTCTTCTACAAAATTTCCCTCTTTATTCTAGGCACTGATCATGATATAGTAATTGAAATCCGTAATGGTCTTCCATACTAATTATAGGACTGTCTTGTAGCAGGCAATCTTTAGCTGTTGTATTCAGGAGCAAACAGGTGAGAAACTTTTTGGACTTATATTTGGACAAATTATAACTTTTGTGCAGAAAATATTTTTTTGGAACATTCATCTAGAATATATTTGAACTTCAACCACAATGCAGGACAGGAAAATGAATGTCTATTAGAAGTAAGTTAAAGATGTCAAAAACAACCAAATGAATGTTGCCTTCTAGATCTTAAAAAATGCATTGAGAAGAGGATATTTTACTCTCATGAAACATTAATCAAAAATATGTTCACAGCAGTATTGCAAATTCTCTTGCATCTGAGAGAATTTTGACTTTTAAAAAAATGTCATCAAATGATTATTGATCATTATTCATCTATTGATAGTATCGTTAAAGGCAAATAACAAGACAGGGATCTATGTCTTTTTAGAGATGAATGTTGGTATGTAGTTAAAAAAATGCAAATTCCTCCCATGTGAACAACTTTGATCATATTGGTTCAAGAGTAAGATAAAAACCTTAAGTTTTTAATAAAAACCTTTCTGTGCTGCATGTCAATACTAATAATTATCATTTGTTGTTTTGTTTCTGTCTTTATTTTTTTTTTTTGAGTGCCACATTAATGGCATTTAACGTGCAAGGTCATACAAAACTGAATCTACACCTATGAATCATAAACCACAAGTTATTCTCTGAAGGTTTGTAACATCAGGAAACAGTGCACATGTATAATGCAGATGTCCTTAGATGAAATACAGCCCTGTAATTAATTTTGGGGCCTCTTCTTATACCACAAACATTCAGAAACAGCTTTTATTGGTGTATGAGGAATAGCAGCCTGCAGAGAGAGTAAATTCAACTTGATAGGCTCTCCAGGGTCACTTCTAAAACTGGCATGTCAGAAGATGTGGAAGCTGAAATGAGTCTGTACCAAATTGTCAATCCAGAAAGTTTCTTGTCTTTTTGTAGTTAAGCAGTACCATTTATATGGAACTGATTCCAATGTTATGGTAGTCATAGTTTAAATGTCTGTAACTGTTTTCATTGTACTTAAATAGACTTAATCATCAGTTTGTAAAAAAAAAAACAAACCAAAAAAACCCAAGCCAAACCAAAAAAAACCCAAAACCCCCGAACAACAACAACAACAAAAAAGCAAAAAAACCTCACTACAACTATTTTTCTGAATAGAGTGAAGGGTAAAAACTGCTGTTACCAGGTTAAAGACTAGAAAGAGGAGTACTGAAAAGGGATCTGTCTTCTGTTGGGTTATTTGGGGAGTTGTCACCTTAGCAGCAATCAGACCTCTGAAGCCTTTGCTCATGACCTCTCCTAGCATCTGGCACAAGTTTGCTCTTCAGGCCTGGACAGTTTACAGTGCTGTGGCACAGAGACTAAACAGGACAGAATTTTTAGTTTTCTGTGTGATTATGTGCATTGTTTTAAACTACCAAACTAAACCCACTTTACATTGAGTTATCTGTATTTGAAAAGCACAGGATATGGAAAGGCAGAGATGAAGACCTTTAAAAAATACATGTGACTGACTGCAAGATTAATTAGTTTATGAAATTTTGTGGACAAAATCAAACTTACTGACTCAAAAATTAATATTCTGGAGGTGTATGATCTCTTTCTTACCAAGCATTTAGTGTATAAGCTTTCAGAAATTGTTTAGCCTCAATGTTTTATTTTCCCCATTCAATGAAACATCTTTCTCAAGTTTTGTTGTAGGACTACATTAATTCCTGGATGAAATCAGCTGTAGTGCACAGTGCTCTCCAAACTCTTTGTACACAGACTAACTACATCCTGCATGATGTACTAAATAAGTACTTTCCTTTTAACCTCATGCTGAACAGGTGGGATGCCTGTAAGAAACTGTTAGCACAAAAGCAAAGATTTAGAGGGCAGAACATGACTTTATGGGAATACAGGGAGGAAAATGACTCTGAGGCAGACCTGGAGTTACAATCACTCCTTAGGTCCTATTTCAGTCCTCCAAAATAGCTCTTATGAGGGTTGCTAGTAACAGACAGGTTTGGGGCCACATCTTCACAGCTGAAAAAGTAAAGGTGAAGAGCTGCTGCCTTTTCTTTACTGCCCTGTTTTCACACATAGCTGCTGCCAAAAATCTGTAGGGCAGTAAGGAGTCATGCCTCTAAAGAGTATGTGTGCACAAGCAATGTGTATGCTCAGGCCCCAGTGAGTTCCAATAAGTGTTCTGTTTGACTTCTTCAAGGCTCTGAATCCCAAGCAACCACATAGTGTGCCCCTCTGCACCCTCCGTTCAGATAAGCCTACAGTAGTTTAAAAAGTTTCTCTGGGAAATGCAATTAGTAACAAGATTTAATAAGAGCAAAACAAGCGAATATGAGGAGAGGAGTTGCTATTCTTTTGTTCTTCCTATGTAATGTAAGATAATAGTGAGAAAGCGATTACATTACAACTAAATGAATTAAACAAAGCTCCAAAACATAAATTAGAATTTAACTGTGCCATTAAAAACTAATTTAATTTTCAAGCTATCATTACTAGATAATAAAGACCTACTGCAAAATGCACAACAATCTCTTGTGAACACAGGGAAAAAAGCAAGCAATAAATCTCGTTGAGCAGATAAGTTTCTGTTACATTAGTAGAGGAAAAAAATGCTGAATGGATGTTTTAGTACATAATGAGAATGAGGAAGTAATGGAACAGTTTGGCAGCTTAATTTTAGCCATAAATGGTTTTATAGTTAAGGGAAGACCCTAGGGGATATTAGAAAATTTACGCAGTATTGATTTTCCTGGTATGAAAGTTTTTTGAATCAAAAAAGCTTATGAGTTTACAGTAACATTAAGGTAACATACACTAGATGTTATTGTTGGTTTCAGAAAAAACAGTGAGTTGAAGTTTCCAGCCAGCTTCTTATTTGGACTTCCATGGCACGAGAATACACAGCATGAGCGTGCACCAAAAGTGCTCGTTTTCCTCAGACAAAAATAGCCTTCAGGCTGCTTAACACTTGCTGGGGTTTCATTTAGTATTGACTTTGTGTGCTAGCTGGGGTAGAACCTACTTCCAGGTTTGCAGATGAGAGCAGACACTTGCTCTGATTTTGCAGTTTCCCTTTGCTTTTGGTTTTCCGTGTAAACTTATGTTTGCCCTCATTATATCCTGCAGTACACATCAGAAAACATCATAATCTGTACTTCTCGATGCATTTAATATAGTTGCTGTAGGCAGCACGTGCGTTGGCAGTCCAAGCCAATGCAGTTCTTTTGGCACAGCACCACCAGCAGATAGGCCAAGAGCCAAAGTCCTGCAGGAACTTCCGACAGACCCTTTTGCTGCCGCACTCGTTCTTCAGTACTGTCAGCAGGTGGCAGTCCGGGTCTTTACTCCAGTCTGCTAGCGGTCAGATTACAAAATTATGGATTTAATTTTAATGCAATTCATATTGTTGCTAAAAGGAATGCTTTTAGATTAATTATTCCAATGGTTTGATTTCGTTTCCTCCCCTCTTCACCAAGGCTCTGCAGGAAGTCCGCCGCTCGGCCTACTCTTACGCGTGATACCAAGGTTCAGACTTTATCTCCAAACTGGGGTTGTGTGAAACTTGACATTAGGTGTATGGAAGTTGCTCTGTAGTCTGTCCCTTGGCATTGACAGGACTATATTATTTATAAGCCTCGTATTTTAAGACTCATTCCATCTGAGTAATTTTAATCATCCTACCTGCAGTTCTCCCTGTGGTATCACGAGGTCAGACTCTCTCTCGCCTCAGTGGCTGTGTCGTGTTAATGTATGAAGCTAAAACAGCTGCCACACTCGATCACAGAGGCATAAGGAATGTAATTTGTAATTTAGGCTCAACTCTTGCAAACACTTAAGCACGTGCACAACTTCGAGCATGTGAGTTATTTCCTTAGCAGTTGGAGCTACTCACAGATTTAGTTATCTATGGACTTGTTGGGACATTAGGAAGGACTGGGACATGGCTGGTAATCAGCATGTGGAACTGGTCAGGGTACTTCAGTCACTTTGGATACGAACAGTAGTATTAATGACAGCTGACATTATTTTACTGAAAACTATCCTTTCTGAACTGAAGGATAGCAACCGGGTTAGGAGTCCTCAAAGCGAACGCTTGCACTGTTCATTTTTTTCCTTTTTTTTTTTTTTTTTTTATTATTTATGTGTTCCCATAAATGGTTCTTATGCTGCTTCTTTTGGTGCATACATAATGTTCACCATAAGAACATCTTCCAATACAACAGCATAGACCTTGTCTTTTTAGGGGTGTGATTCTTCCTGACAAGAGAGAGCATTTGGGAACTCAGGGGATTCTGGAAGCTATGGCTGAGCAGAATAATTTCCCAGTATCTCTTGGGCTGTCATTTTCACCAGCTTTTCCCAGTGCAGACTTGTGCAGAGCAGCGGAAGGGAATGTACTAGAGTGTTGGCAGAGCTTTACAGAAGGAGCTCAGAATCTATCAACACACATGAATGATTGCACTTGGGAAAAAAAATTAATAATATCTTAAACCTTTTTCTAATATCACTTCCCACTCTGTCTAGGCATGACTTTATACTGGAGGCAAAGTTGGTGACGTGCATCAATGGTATACTCTGAGGGTAACTCTATTTACACAGACGTGCTACTCCTGAAATGAGATGGTCAATACCAGTGACCAGAGAATAGACTTACCTGATGAGCTGATACAATCTGATCCCGAGGCCAAGGTTTTGCTGCTTGTGTGGCTTTCCTGCTCTCCAAGCTGCTTTGACATTTTATCCTTTGATAGCGTTAAGCTACCACCACTGTGTTTTCTAAAAGGGAAAAAAAGCTAAACATAGACTAAGAAAATGAGATTGATAGGTTAGAATATCTCCATGGGATGATGCTTAGAGAGTAAGCTTAATAATATTAGTAAAATACTGTTATAAAAAGTGGGAGTAGGTGAGGATATGTATAAATGTGCTGTTTCTTCACTCATGCTGTGGTACCAGTTTTATCTGAACTAAGGTCAGCTGCCCCTGAATTAAATAATATCTAACCCTGTAATTACTGGGGTGGAAACCAGTTGGACTTCAGAGTGCATAAAATTTTGGCATAATTTGTCTCAGAATTCAACTATGGTGCCATACATTCTCACCAGTAAGTTGCCTTTACTGGTATTATTTCCCTAAAGAAAAAAGGACTGCTTGTGTGACTGCAAGTACTATTGCAAGATTAGTCATTAGATTGTTCTAGCATATCTAGATGGGGTAGTTTATATAATGCACAACTATAACACAAAGAGTGATTAAAAAACAGTTAATCACCCATAATGCTAATGGACTTGTTGCCACAGAAAAGAAATGTCAATTGAAATCCTTATGAATTATTTACACATTTTTTCCCCCCTCTGTAATTTGATTCTAAACTGAGTGTTAGCTTTAGGTCGGGGTTTTATGTGGGTATCTGTAACCCTTCTGAGCTGCACATGCACTCATTAGCTACAGGCACGTTTGCAAATGTGCTGGAGTTCTCTCTTGTAGCTGCCAGTCTCTTAAATAAAGATCATGTTCCCTCCTTGAAGCCCCGTTGCTATGTTGCCTCCTACAGGAATGTGCCTTACACAGTTCTAAAAGCTGTCTCAGCCCAAGGATACTCTATCAGATTTGAGAGAACGACCAGCTGTCAAATTAACAGCTATGAGGGTTGCTTTTTATTTTACTTTGATTCCAGGCAATTAGTATTCAGCCTCTAGCAGTAGTGTAATTATCCACAAAATATGAAAAAAAATGTGTGTGTAATGCCTACCTTCAGCCCTCGTGGCTGTGTGAAGCAAATGAGAGATGTCATTACCTGAGTAATTCTTAAGTGGGAATATTTCACAAATGTGTGACATGTCTGCATGCCACCTGGAGCATGTGACTTACAGTATTTGTCACACTTGGCCACTTCAACATGGAGGAGTAATACATGTTACCTTTGCTGACACTGTCATGATGGATTAAATGAGAGGATTGACATGTCCTATACCTGTTTCTAACAAGTAAAAGAAGCATAAAGGGTGGTGACTTATTTAACTGTCACAGCGAAAAACATGGAATTAGATTGGCTGCTGGGTTTTCTTCTGTGCTGTTGGTTGTCTGCTGCTGTGATTTGGTTTTGCATGTCAAAACTCCTATCTATAATCTGAAGGTGACAAAACAATGCTTTTCTTGTTAGGCACTAGCAGAAAGTTGGGTGGCTCCTCTGAGGTCAAGTGGACCACCATTGAAACTGAGTCTGTGTCTTGCCTGCAAGAAAAAACAGTCTTTCTTCTCATGTGAACTTTTCTTTCCATGTGGTCATATCTACTGATTGTTTTTGTGATTATTATATTTTTAGGAGCATCAATTCAGATTTGAAAAATTCATTTGCAAGTGTGGTGTTTACCAATGAGTGGGATTTTGTTTTTGCTGGTCTATTAGAATTGTTGCCGACAAAGCTTCACTGGTTGGCTCAGTCAGGTTCATGGCCAGTCAGGTGATACTGGAGGTCTTACAAAAGCATCATGGACTGTAGAGTCAGTTTGTAATTGCTTGGGAAACACAACAACAAACCATTACTGCTAATATTTAGATATTAAATGGGAAGACTTCATACAGTCTCATTGGTCCAGATAAACTTAGCAATGATGGCAGTTAAAACAGAGCCTCTCTTTGTATAGATGTGTATTTAATCTAGGAGTCATTAAAGGAGAAACCCCTATCCTTTTCCCCCAAAAAACTGCAGAGCAGACCTAAGTCCTCATTAGCTCTTTCTTCCCCAAATATTTCCCCATTTGGAACATAACTGGAGTCTTTTATTTGTTAACAGTAATTTATTATTTATGGAAAGTCTGTTTCATTGCATTGTTGAGCTTTCAGGGATCTGGTTTTATATGGTGCCTCTTCCAGTGGTGGGGGTATGTATGCTAGAGGAAATGTGTTCAGGTACTCACATTTTGTGGATATTCTGCTGCACCTGCTTTTGTGAAGCAGAGGACTGGTGTGTTGACTGAAGAAATATTTGTTTTCCTGCTCTTGGGGAATTCTGGGGGGTTTTTCTGCCTTTTTAATATTTCTGAATTGAGTGGAAGAGGGGGAGGACAAGGAGGTAGACTTAGATTTTCTTGCTAATATCTCAGTGTTGTGTAGTGCCTGCTGCAGTGTAATAGCATGGAAATGATTGTTTTTCTCCTGAGGTCTGTCACAGTACAGATGAAATATTTGAGGTCTTGTCTCCACCCCAACAATATTCGGTTATTGTGTGCAAAATGGAAGTGTTCCCACAGAAAAGGCCAAGAGAAATTCATCAGAGAGTACTAGGTAATAGGGTATTTAGGATGGCCTCCTGCAGAGTGGGAGAGAAAGATTCAAAACTTCCTTCCCTGTAAAGCCTGGAGTGGGATCCAGATTTAAATTGCATGGTGTAGGTAACTTTCCTGTCTGAGGGGAGATTGTGAAAGGAAGGGGCTTTACACGTCTCTGCTTTTTCCTTGGCTTTGTGACATTATCCTACCTGCATTTCTTAACCTTCTCTCTTTTCAGAACGATTTTCCATCCAAAACCACAATGGAAAGTCAAGCAGAAATCAGTCTTGTGGAAGCAAAAATTGTACTAATGATGAGTAAAATATTCAACAATAATAGCTTTTTACTATTACTGACATGGCACAGAAGTTTTGGGGTTGAAGTGGTGTTACCAATGCCTGGGAGCTCTCAGTAGTACAAAAGTTACTGTGATAATCCTGACAGCTCTGGGATTTTGTATTCCTTAGTAAATCCTGTCTCAGATGTCAGGGTTTGGGTTTTATGTTTCCTTTTTCCTCTTAACAGTATGTTTATGGGTTTCACAACAATATCCTGGGATTTGTGCTTCTGTAAAGCTGGTAAGAGTGATGTGGTTAATCTTCCTCACTGCTTTCCAAATGTATACCCTGTTTCTCAGACTTCCTAAAGAAGTATTTTGTATTAGCCTGTATATATTTCTCCTTGTCATCTTCTTCATATCCTAGTTTCCCAATTCTGTTTCATTTTATTAATCAGAGTGATATATGTATTATAAATGTCATTTTCATAATACCTAATCTAGTCCAGTATTAGAATAATCTCCTTTAATTTGTGTACTTAAACATTGTTGGCCTTTAAAAAAATATATATATTAAGGAGTATACATAAAATTGGCCAAAAGTTGAAGATTTTCACATTTTTTTTTCCAGTTTTCTCTTCTTGCTAGTTCCTTTTACCATAAAGCAGCAACTACTGAAAAAAAAAAAAAAAAAAAGGCTGGCAAAAGGGAGCTTTTTTTAGAGAAACCTGAGTTTGTAGCATACAGTTTTCTGCATTGGAATGGTAAAATGCAAACCTTTTCAGCAGTTGCCTCTCTGTCCATTGAAGACAGAGTTCCCTCTTCTCATTATTTTGTCTGTAGATTCATTATCTTACCTTTTTCCAAATTGAATTGCATAAGCCACTTATCTGCCCCTGATTCTAGCCTAGCCAAGTCCCTGTGAGTTTTTGTGAGTTTTATTGCTTCCCTATTGTGTATCTGTTGATTCACTCATTTTGTATCATCAGCACATTTCATCACTTTACTGCATTTTCCTCCTTTCAGGTTTATAAAGTAAACAAAATCAATATGAATGTTACAGTATTCCACAAGTCAACTCCTTCCATTTGGAACTGTCTCTATTCATAAGTACCTTCTGGCTCTAGTATGCTAGCTAGTTTCTATCCACTCGGGCAGCTCGTCTCCTGTATCTCACATGCTGAAATGAATATCCAATTTGCAAAACATCTTACAGCATTCTTCATTAGAAGCTGAGCACTGCTTCCAGTCAGGTCTGAAACAGACTGACCTAAAAGTTGTGTACGCTCTTTAAAATGTAAACAAATTCAGAGAGGTTATCCCTAGAGGTTACTTAGAAAAAACAGAAGAGCTCTGAAGCACTCCTGTCTGCCGCCTCTTTGCTCATTCTTGTCTCTATGTTACAAGGCTCTTCTGTGTATCATTATATGACAGGAAGGTTTTTCAGCTGGTGGAAGCTCGTGAAGCTTGGCTAGTCTCAGGGATGTTTGGTGATTTATACTTCATTAGCATCTGGCTCATGCTGCTTAAGTGATGAATGACATTAGTGCCCTGCCACAGTGATATCTGCTATCTCTGCATATGATTTTGTGATGTTGATATCAAGTATCATGGCTACATGCATGTGTGATGATCTCCTAGCATGATCAAACTCAAGATACTCTGTACCAGGAAGGCAAGTCTCTGATTGTGCAGGAAGGGCAACTGTTACCTCCTAATGAGTAATAGACTGCTGTAACTCCTTGCATTGGTCACTGAAAAAAATAGACAAACAACATCTAACTGCTGCTTCTGCTTTCACCAGAGCAGCCCCAGCCTATTCTCATAAATATTTACAATCAATATAAAAATAAACATCTTTACAAAGTCATAAAATATCACATTGCATCAGTGCCAGCTATGCCATTTTTTCTGTGGTATTTAATGGGAAGCCTGCACATGAACTTCCATCTGGAATGAGATTCATTAGTCAATGAACCTATGAGGAAAGAGCTTGTGAAAGAAGAAGGGAGATCTATGTGTGCCTTTCTTTTTGCCAAAACACACAAAGCCAGCTAGCATGAATGAATATGCTCCTGGGAATTTAATTTTGAACAAGGACTGGAACGTGACATGACAGTTATCTTTAGAGTGGGCCCTTGGTCTTGTTGTACCAGTCATTTCACACAAAAAATAATAGTGAGGGACAGTCTACCCTTAGAAATACAGAGTTTTGATAAACAAGACAAGATCTGAAAGCAAGGGGAGGAAACATCAAGGCGTGAAGTAAATTGATTACATTCACACTGTAAGTAAATGACTTTAAAGGAGTTTTATTTATATCCCTTGAAAAATAATACATTTTAAGCAAGCCTTCAAAAAAAGCTGAAAGATTCATATCTTCATGAAGCCCATCCTATTATATCCAGTGGCATGTACAAATCAAACAGAATTTCTTCAGTGCCCTTTGACTCCACAATAAATTCCAGGCACAAAAGAGATGCTCTCCTTTCATTTCCACAGTATGAATGTTATCTTCCCTTCTATTTCTAGTTCATGTACTTGTGTCTGACATTAACAGGACACTCTGTTGGCAATAATGCCTAAAACAACTTCTTGTGTAAAATATAGTGGACAAAGGGAGGGTCTGCATGCTGCAAGCATTATGGGCTGAATTTATTTGCCTTTAGAAGAAGAAGAAAGTCTATACTGCTTCACCAGAAGCAGTACTGTGTCTACAACTGTCTGGCTTTTGACATTTACCCAATTCAGTTTTAATGCTTTATTGTTGTAAGGTGAGCTCTTCTTCTTTATCATTGTTTCAGGACTGTCTTCAGGGTCTCTGGAAAAGGTAAAGAAGCAGGATAATAGCAAAGAGCCCAGTCTAGCCATGTTTAAATGTTTGCTCTTTCACATTAGCTATTCTTATACCTACTGATCTCTCCCTGGAATGCACAGCTTAATTGTGTTTGTCAGCAAAAAGGACAAATGGGGTTTAAAAGCTGCGTTGGGGTTTTTCCTCCTGACAAGTCTGTTGGCTGTAATGAATGGAAACAATGCCTCCTGCATTTTGCAAAACATTTGGACTGGAAGATCTATCTAGTCAGTCATCCACTTCATTCTTCTGTATTCTGTGTTTCTTAATACTCCACTGAAGTAGTGAATTCTCTCTCTTCAGAAACCCATCAGTCAAAATTACTATGTTCTTCCATCCAGGAATCATCAGTGTTATTAACAGAAATGAGAAGACAGCCAGTCACCTCACTGAGACCACTTCTTGACTTAGTGAACCTTATGGTTTGCATCACGAGTTCTGTAGTCCTGATTCTCCATCTTTCACCTTGACTAGCCACCCATGCCCATATAAAATGGGTGTTCAGAATGGTCAGGTTTAGCATTCAGTCAGGATGCATGTCAAGGAGGTATGGAATAAAGTGTTTTGATTTCAGTGTATTTCAGTGAAAATGAAGATTTTTTTCTGGGTATCATCTCCTTGATAATCCTGTTTTGAGGTGCCACTCTTAGTCAAGAATATGTATTTCATATTGTATATATACAAGTATATGTAATTTAGGTAGTTTCATAGTTGTATAATGCAGAATGTTTTACATTTTCTTAATGAGAGTATAACCACCGTTGTCTCTTTCTGTGCAGTATTAATCCACCACTGCTGCCATAAAGGGCAAATACCAGGCACTGTCACTGAGCACCTCCCTGTCTAGGTAAAGGAGATAGCCACAAACTCATTTACTAATTCAGCTGATTGCAAGGTGTTTCAGCCCAACAGGATTTCACAAAGAAAGCAAACACAAATTGAACTGTAATGTGAAAAACACCCAGGCAGTATTTTAATGGTTGTGACTAGGTCCATACTAACAGTCCCTAGTCCTCAGATAGGTTTTGGCTTTGAAATTTTCAGGGACTCAGTAGACAGAGGGACCTGTGAGTTCCTATTAGCTGTTACAAGTCCCATATTGGTCTTTAATTAGCAAGTAAATAGGGATGATGGAGACCAAGAGGACCACAATTCACAGGGAGTGTTTCTTTGAGACAGCAGTAACGAACTCTCCCTTCTGAGGTGCATTAGTGATGCAGTTGCATTACTTGCTGACTGTCCCCTAAATGATGAATTAATTTCTTTTGTTCCAGATGCAGTTAGCCAAGTACACGTGTCTTGCCTGTCTTGAGAATGTAACTGGATTAGGTGCTAGTGGTGAGGAACACCTCTTCAGTTTTCATAGAAGCTGACCCGTCACATACACTAAACAGAGTGCAGTTGCTCTTTGGTTAGAAGCAGAGTAAATTAAATTGGTCAGATTAAAAGTAGGCTATTACTAGTAATGCATTTCATGGGTGCATCCTGCTCTCTGTCTGACTTGGTCTCTGTAAGGCTGCCGCATATAAAACTCTCAGAAAAGACAATTTTATATATTTGAAAGAGAAAAAAAAAAATCATAGCCTGAAATAGCACATTCTTTCTTTCTAACTGACAGGCAATATCATAAAAGCAGCTGCTAGGAGCATAGCATGTCTGTCAAAATGTAAATTGTTTGTGACTGAAGCACCCTTCTGCAAAGATACAGCACCTACCTCTTCAGAGGAGCTTCTTGAAAACAAAACTGCAAACATCATACCTCATTGTAGGAAGGTCTGTAAGAGAGCCTTTAAAGCTGTCTCCCATGATTTCCTTAGAATTTATGGTAGGTTGTATTCCAGGGTATGTTATTTTTAGTGCAAATTACTACAAAGTTGGTTTAAAAATGTATAGATGCAGTGAACCTGAATGGAGTCCCTACCTTCCCCCCAGAACAGCATCAGAATGGAAGTATTTTGAATAACTACCTGATCCTCCCTTTCAGAAAACTGGCTAGTGCAGATTCTCTCTAGATGGCAGTGGAGCTCTTCCAATGACAGATCTGTTTCCTTCCCCCACCCTCTTTCCATTTCTTCTGGAGACTCATTTCCAGCTGTACTGCACTATGATTTAGCAGGGCTTTGATGCTGTAAGATGTTGGTGGGCACAAATCAGAATTTTTTTTTTTTTTTTCCTAAAAGGATAATATACTGCTTTTTCAAAGTCAATTAACACTTAGGGCAAATGAAATGGGGAGTGTTAAAGGTCAATTACTAAAGGATGGCCACAAAAACCTTTCTGGTTTACACAGCATTCATCCAGAGATTGCAGATCGCTGGGAAAAGAAATGAAATAGTAATTAGCTCATTTCTTGATGGTTACCAATAAGATGGTTTAATATAGCTTATCTGTTTTATTTTCAATCAAGGGTGACTGGTGCTAATAGTCATTCTGACCAGCCCGAGACTGTGTTGTTTGAAGGCATTGTACTGTCATCACAGTAGCTGTGAGGCTGTTGTGGCAATTTATGCATCAGGCAAATGTTAGTGTAGAGAATAGCATTAAAACTTTGGGTTTGAAGTGCACTTAATAAGCTTAATGTGCAAGGAAATGTTGTAGCTGGGCAATCCCGCCATTAAACAAGGGCACAGAAGAGATGAAGAGTGAGTGACATTTTTTACCATCATTCATCATCCTGTTCTAAACAAGCAGGTAAGTTAAAGCTTAGCCTTTGAAGGTGTGTGGTGTTGATTCATTGGCCTACCAGCTTCTGGCTTCTCGTGCCATGACTGTGATGCTGTTTTACAGGTGAACTGCTGTGGATGTAAAGATTTAATCAGACCAGGCTCCAGTGCTGCTTAGACACACCGGCCTTCATATTGCTCACGTGAGTCTCTCTGACATCTGTGAGGCAACTCACCAGTGGAAAGCACAAACTAAATCCTTTTGAGATGTGTGCCTTGTAAGAAAAAGGGACGTTCATGTCAAGAGAGCGTACAGCTTAAACGAACCTTTAATAAAAATAACAATAACCCCAAATTAAAGGACCATTCATAAAAATATGAGGTAGCAGATTACTGTCTTGTCAGCTTAATGGTGCCTATACATGAAAATGGCCAGTCTTGACTGGAATCTGCTTTTCAGCTTGCCTTTTTTGTGTCGAGTGGTTTTCCAGGCAAGACTCGCACTTAAGATTGCAGTCACAGTTCATTTCTATCTTTTTAAAAATAACTCTGCTGAGTTTAATAACCTTTTCCTTTTTGAATAAGGAGTTTCTGTTTGCAGTCACATGAAAAGAAAAAAAGGCCAGTGCTGCAGGCAGCAGGAGATTATTTCATTCCTACCTACTCAAAGAGGGTTTTACAAGAGCACAAGGGCCAGGCAAAGCACATAATGAGCAAACTCTTGTGAGGTAAATTATTATTTGGGATTCTGAATGGGCCCTTAATGTGTGTGGGAAACTATATACTGCCGACTAGTTGTGTGTGGCACTTGACTTGCAGGTAAGTAGAGACTTATCTGATAGCTGTCATCCCAGCCTCATTTCACTGCCTGAGACAAGTGCTGGCCCTAGAAGTCACGCTCCCTTGTTTGCTGCTGTGTCAGAGAGGCAGACCTCTTTCTAGCCATAAGCTTGTGCCTGCAGTGCACTAATTGTCTGCCCCCACCTACGTGCAGCCAGCAGTCTTTGTCCTCTCGGTTTGAAAAGCACAGCAGCCCGGCTCTCGAGCAACAGGCACCGAGGCACAGTGCTTAATTTATTTCCTTGAGTTTACAAAGGGAATGAGGATCAAATGTGCAGCTCCTGTTCCTCAGCCACAGACTATATCCCACTTTAAGGATATATGTAAACTTTTGTTATGGCAGTGACTGTGGTGTGGTGATGCTTGGGCTAACTGGAGAGTACAGAAGCTGTGGGTACATTTGCGTTGCACAGTCCAATCCAAAATGAGTTTCACTTGAAAACAGGGCAACTGCCTGGCTGCAGTGTCTTCCCTGGACTGATTCATGCTGCTGGGAAGCTGAGACGTAGCTACTGTATCTTTATGGGGAACTTTAGCATGTAGTTTTTTTTTTTTTCTGTAGTGTATCTCTGGTAGCAAAACACCTGACCAACTTTTGGGACAGGGGTTTGAGGACATGCTCAGATACGTACTGATGTGGGGTCATACTTGGCTTACATCTTACCTTGATGCTCATGTTTATCTGGCCACATCCACTGATTTTGCAAAAGTTTTTTGTTGAGGCAGAAAACAAGGGTCCAGGATATTTGTTTGGAGCATTGAATGTCCAGGAAACCAAAACATGTCAACTGAGTGTGTTATACTGTGCCTGCAACTGGTATGTGTATGTATTGTAACTCAGTGCAAGGGTCACGTGTGGTGAAGAATACACATGTATCTTATTGTCCAGGAAAAATGCCAGCTCTGCTGAAGTTCTCTTGGATTTGTCACTGTGATGACCCTGGAGCAATTTCTCAGAGTGTGAACCTTTTCACCACTGTATTTGTTCTGTTGGTCACTTACTGGGGAGCAGGAAACTCCAGGAGGCTGTGTCTGTACATACACATATAGGGAGACACACTTTCCCACAAATACCGAATTGTAAGACTGACTCCCCTCCCTCCTGTTTTTGGGCTTATTTTGTTCTCCAGTGAATGAGGCAAGATCTATACTATGTTATTAAAGAAAAAGGAAATTTGGATGCAACTTTTGTCTTCGTAGCTTTGAATTGGTAAGCTTGTGAGAACAGCTGTTCTTTATTTCAGCAAAATCAGGAAATGCAGAGATGAGCAACAATAAAAAAAAACAAAACAAAACAAAACTGGGTGATCAAAACCAGTCCCTAAAGCTTTGTTTGTGTATACTGCCTGTGCATCTGAGCCAGCATCAGTTGAAATCAATGATACCTCCTTTCCTTTGTTGTTGATGGAAAAAGCTTCAGGCAAAACTGGCAAAGGTACCTTAGACCACAGTTTCCCAGTGTGTTGTACTCTAGGGAACCCGTTCTCCCACCAGCACATATAGCGTGTACTCCTTTGTTTTACAGTAAGTAAACATGAGAAATAGATATACTACAAGCTTTTAAATAATTTTGTTTTAGTGTATGGATTTAACAAACATTTTTAAAGTGTATTTTCAATACATCTTCATCTAAACCTTACAAGCTAGGAAAAAAAAAAAAGATGAATTATATTTCTCTGCAACAGCAAGTTTCTTTAAAAAAAACAAAGCCTTTCCTCAAGAGCTGATGTCATGGTTCATTTCAGGCCATCTACATGAATAGTTGCATAAAATGCAGGACGACATGTGGCCATTGCCATTTAAGACTCCTCATGGTCCTGCTTGTGAGCCACTCGTATCGGTCAGAACCTTTCAGAAAACATGCATTTTATTCTGAAATCCAAATGATCAGGTAGCTGGAGAGAAGTAACTTATGAGAAGAGATTAAAGTCTCCCAAGAGTCAGTCTGTAATGTGTTCACACTCTTCACTGCTTTGATCGCTGTTGATAGTAGGGCCAGAATGATGAGCGTGTGTTTACTGGATAATTCTAATATTTCAGTATTTGCAGTGGATTGTAAGGAGAGTAATAAAAGTGAATGTAAAATAACAGAATGAATCTTTCACGGCTTCTAATTTGATAGAGAGGTTTTTGTGAGATTGGCGAGCCTCACTAATTAATCTGCTCTTCTGGTTGGAAGATATGTCTTTCGTTTTCGTTCAGGCTATGAAAGAAAGAAACATTTTGGTTTCTTCACTTCCTTGGAATCTGCTCTCTTGTGCCTCTTGCCTATTATAAGTGGGGTTTGGATTATCGGAGATTATTTTCTGGGTCTCTTGTTAGATACTGGGCTAATGTGACAAGGTCAATAGGAATAAAAAAAAAAAGCACAGAATTAGTATCTGTTCTGCTCATCCGTTGTGTAGCTAAGCAAGAAATTCAAAAGGTCTGTGAAGATGTTTGTTTCTGGAATGAAAAGAAACATGGCAAGAGAATAAGGAATTCTAATCACCTTTGTCAATGCCATTTCTCTGTCATCTTGGAGCTTGAAGGAAGGCTTAGGGTATCAGAAACCACATTGAAGTGTGATACGTTGCAGCCTGCACAGGCTTTGTCAGAACTGGCAATATTCATATGCATGCCTAGTCTTTGCTTTCCTTTGTATGCAGAAAAACCCTGCAGGGTGGTTCTTCAGGAAACCATTGCTACAGGAGACTGAGGAAGTACAGCTTTTGGAGATGAGGTAAAGAACATCATGAACTGAAGGTGGCAGGTGTGTTTGTAGAGAAGGCTTCTTGATAGAAAGCTTATGGTAGTTGTCTTTCCTTGGACAGTTCTACAAGAAAGGAGAGACTTTTTCTTTTTAAGCTCTTTTGCAGACCAACTTGGAAATGCAAAGGGAAGAGTCTGTGATAGAGATCTTCAGCAACGGGGAATTTAACTGAAATAGTTTGTCAGACTCATCTGATGCAACAACCAACACACTGGTTATCTGTGTGGGATTTGAATGCTAAAGGGGCACTATAGATCCCTATCCACTATAAAGTAGGATTTGAATAACTATAATCTGCTTCTTTGGTTCAAGCCAGCCCCAGAATTGGTTGCTTACCCATGTGGAAACAAACTTTTTTATGTGTATGTATGTCCTGTAGCCAAGAGATCCCTAAATACTGCTGGAATTTGGAGCAAATAATTAATTAATCAAAAAATTGAGTTCACTGTGAAAGAACTTTTTAATATAACCCTGATTTCATGTTCTTCAAAAGTAAAATACAACCCCACTTCATTCTATGTTCTCAGATTCAGAATGGTCATTGGCATACTTCTTGCTCCCAGAAAGTTATAATTAAAAAAAAAAAGTCTTACTTTGCAGTTTCTGGTTTAAGGAGTAATATTCAGGTTTTACTGGTTTATTTTATTTTCAGCAATGCTTTAATTCAAGTGTTGATTAAGCAGGACATATTGAATGAAGCTGAATTTCTTTATGTAATTTATATGATATTTATATCAGATTTCTTATGGAATGAGTTTTAAGCAGGGGATTTAACCATACCTTCCTTTTCAGGAAGACACAGGTTGATTTTCTGAGGGTGTAATATTATGTTCTCACACTGCTGAAGAAATGATGAGTGACATTCTTTCTTGATACACTTTAGAAAATCTGTGAGATTTGTGTTACTCTGGGTTGAGTGTTACATTTTTTATCATGTGATTCTAAACCTTTTTTTTTTACAGGGAGGAGCTCTTTTTTTTAACTGTAAGGAATGATGTGCAAAAGAATATAGAGCCTGTCAGAATCCTTTCAGATTCATCATTTCAATATTTCCTTCTGCTACAATGGTTTAATTAGAGTAGTCTTCTTTTGGTAAGGGCTTTTGTATATCTTTAATGAAACTGAAGAGCATGAAATGTGGTTTCCCTGCTTTTAAATGAAGCCACTTTTAGAGAAATAAAATGAGAAATGAAGAAATTGTTGAAGTCACAGTGCATGAAATTAAGAGAGCCCTGACTATATTGGCAACAATTTTTTTCTCTAGTATTTTGATGACCATATAGCTAACTGGTTGTGGGCTAATTGTGAAGAGATTTTCTTATTTGGGTTCATATGCCTTTGACAGTTATATTGGCTTCAGGTTCATTTGAGCAATTCATGGTCCAAATCCTGCAGTTGTCTTGAGGCAGGTGGAGCTTTGTGCTCTGGTGGACCCTTGCTGGCTCTAGCTGGGTCTTCTGTGTACAGAGGCTGTACTTGCAGCCTGGTACACTGAAATCAACAGGGCTCTGCACAGACCTGTGTCTTTTCCTAGATACAAAGAATTGCAGAATGAGAGCCATTGTTAGGATTTTTGAAGTTCTTGAGTGTAGCTGCAAGTTCCCAGTCCTCTGTGAAAAGCCTGGTCCAATGCAGAAGGGGCAAGTTAAAGTTGGCTAAGAGCCAAACATCCACCCTACTGCAATCTCACTCCTCAGCAGGGCAGGGGGAGAAGGCAAAGAGGGTGAGAAAGCCCATGGATTGATTTAAAGACAGGGAGAACATTTAACAGTTGCTGTTGTGGGCAAAACAGATTCAGCTTGAGGAAGACTAATTTAATGCCAGTTAAAATAGATCAGAGTAGTGAGAAACAAAGACAAACATTAAAACCATGTCCTCCCACTCTCTCTCAAGCTCATCTTTACTCCTTTAATTTCTCTACCCCCACTGAGCAGTGCAGGGCAATGAGGGGTTATGCCATGCTCTGAAAATTTTCCTTTCAGAAGTATCTCCCATGAAGATATGTGCT
Source organism: Merops nubicus (assembly GCF_000691845.1). Lineage (NCBI taxonomy): Eukaryota > Metazoa > Chordata > Aves > Coraciiformes > Meropidae > Merops > Merops nubicus. Next base: position 3,456 of record NW_008592820.1, on the reverse strand, counting down.
TGCACTGGAGCAAGTTGACATTTCTGTCTACAAGAAAGATTGTTTTTAAATAATAAGGAGCTTTTTTCTTTTTTTTCTTCAAAGCAGGCTTTCCCAAAAATGCCAACTACGGCAGTTTTCTTCTGCAAATTGTCCTTTCATCTAAATCAAAATGTTTCACAGAAATTTGCTCTTCTGAATTTTAAAAAAAAAACAATTTCTGAAAGTAAACACTCAAATTGAAATTGCATGTAACTTACACATTTCGTATTAGAAGCCAACTTAGCATCCAAGTGCACGTACTTAATACCCCATACCCAGGGGCACACAGGACTTTATGTCCAGCTGGTGTGCTGAGTACAGTAGTACTCTCATAAAAGACGGTTCCTTCTCTGCTTTCTTCACTGCCATAAACTCATGGCATATATCACAAACCACAGTACAGCTTCAACATCTTCTAACAAACTTTGAACTCTTCCAGGGCTTCTAGAGATGTAAAAAATTACAAAATCCTGGAGGAAAAGGGGAGAAGAGAGAAATTCCATTAATTAAAAAAAGCAGAGGCCTTAAAAAAGTGGGAACATCAAATGAAGCAAAATTCAATAGGATTAACCATGAGAAAGGGAAATTAAACTTTCAGAGAGTTGCAAACTAAGATAGGACAAATTCCAAAATGCTAACTTATGGGACTGTTTTGGGAGCTTTTTTAAGAATGGAAGAGAAATTCTGCTTTTCCACCACAAAACCCCAAAAGCTAAGAAACATTTTAATGAACAGAATTCTAATTTTGAATAAGTTCTCATCAGAACCACTCTTGTGAAATAGGACATTTCTTTTCAAAAGTGCATTGACAGGTGTCAGCTTCTTTTGAATTGACACATTTCCCTGTTAATTTTCAGTTTTGTGTGTGTCTCTGGGTACTGTTTCAGTAACCTAGAAGACAAGGTTCCTATCCTTGATCGTGGTAAAATTGTGATTCAGCAGCCCACTGGTATTAGCAGTGTCCTTATACTGCCGTTGAACTTTATGTAAAGACTGACTGACTTCAGGGGGGTGATGTGCTGGTGTGGGTTCTAAATAAGCACCTTTTCTCTGAAGGCAAAGGAGATATATTGATTTTAATCAACTGAAGATCTGGCCTGACATGAACATAGCCTTATATATTTAAGTCAAAATTCAATGCCTTTTCTGGTATTTTAATGGTTTTAAATATGTATCTCCAGTAACTGCTATATGGTAATGTATTTAATTGGCATTCAACGTAAGAAAGCTTGCAAGCCTTAAATTCTCATAAGCCAGTTCTATATTGATTTAGTGGGAAAGATAAGAAAAGACCAACTTTTCTTGATGTAGGTGGAATGGGAATCCATGAGGTCAATTAAGAATTTAGCAGAGAAGAATATTATTTGATCATGTAGTTTAAACTGCTAGCAGTGTAAGTTTGACTGTTTGTGGTAACTAAATGGGAAATCACTACCCCCTGTCAAAAATACTCAGTATTTTTCCCTGTCTTGGAAATTAAGCATCAATTCATGTAACACAAAAAATGTTGGTAAATCAGGAGTACTGATGGATGAGAATGGAAATAACTGTTTGTGGTTTTCATGAGAAGATTGCCAGTTTGCAGCATTTAAATGGCATGCAAGCTGTTTTTTACGTCTCTAATTGAAGATGTGTTGTCTTTAGGGAGGGTTGACTTGACGTTGACAAACTTCAACAGAATACAAAGACATGAAGATGGGCTTGTGTTTGCCTTAGAAGTGATTCACTGGCTCATACTATGATGTTCCTGTTATTCCTAGGAATGCTGTAGGATGCTAAACTGACTTGTGTGTGAGACTAAAGGTGCTAGTTACACAGCAGTGGTAAGGTGTGTTGAAGCACAAAGAGGCCACATAGGAAGACTTTGATATACAAAAGAAAAATCTTTCCTTTTTGAGATTAAGACAAGTATAAAGGATGATTTAAAAGTGATGATGTTCATGAGGTTTTCTTTTTAGTGAATAAAATTCATTCTAGAGCAGACACAAGATGTTCTACAGATTTTATTATTTAAAACTTGATACTCATTAGACTAGCAGGTCTGTATGCACGGAGTATGGGGAATAAGCAAGAAGAGCTGGAGATCTGCATTAGGTTACATGACTATAATATAATTGCAATCAGTGAAACATGGTGGGACAGCTCCCATGACTGGAATGTTGTCATGGATGGCTATATCCTATTTAGGAAGGAGAGACAAGGCGAGGAGATGTTGCTCTTTATGTGCAAGAGCAGCTGAAATGTATTGAGTTCAATCCGGGGGCCAGGTGGAACAGGTTGAAAGCTTTTGGGTAAGAATTAAGGGACATGCAAAGGGGGGTGAAACTATTGTCAGAGTCTACTACAGACCACCAAACCAAGAAGTTGTTGATGAGGCCTTCTACAGACAGCTGGAGGTAGCCTCTAGAACACAATCCTTGGTACTCACGGGTGACTTCAATCACCCTGATATTTGTTGGGAATCCCACACAGCTAGGCAAGTTCAGTCAAAAAGAATCTTGCAATGCATGGATGATAACCTCTTAATGGAAGAACCAACGAGAAAAAGTACACTGCTGGACCTTGTCACAAATAAAGAAGGGTTGGTTGGGGACATTAAGGTTGGGAAAAACCTTGGCAACAGTGACCATGACATGGTGGAGTTTAGTATTTTACAAGGTAGAAGCAAGGCAATAAGTGGGATTACAACCCTGGACTTCTGCAGGGCTAACTTTTCACTCTTCAAAGATCTACTTGCAGGAATCCCATGGGCTAAGTCTCTGGAGGGTAAAGGGGACCAAGAAAGTTGGTCAGGTTTTAAATACCGCTTCCTCCAAGCCCAAGATAGGTGCATTTCCTTGAGTAAAAAATTGGGTAGACAAGCTAAGAGACCTGCATGGATGACCAGGGAGCTTCTGAAGGAAATCTTATGGAAAAAAGAAGTGTATAGCTCATGTAAGAAGGGAGTTGTAACTAGAAATATAGGGAAAGTGTCAGGACATGTAGTAAGGCAATAAGAAAGGCCAAAGCCCTCTTAGAACTAAAACTAGCAAAGGAAGTAAAAGAGAACAAAAAGGATGTCTTCAAATCTATCAGTAGTAAAAGGAACAAAGGGGAAGTGTGGGGCCACTACTGAATGAGGCACAGCCCTGATCACTGAGGATGCAGAGAATACAGTTGTTGAATGCCTTCTTTGCTTTGGTCTTTAACCCTGAGACTAGCCCTTGAGAACTTCAGACCCTAGATGTGGGAGAGAAAGCCTGTAGGAGGGAAGACTCTCTGCTAGTCAGTGGAGACTGGGTTAGTGATTGGTTAAGGAACTGAATATCCACAAGTCCATGGGCCCTGATAAGATGCACCCAAGAGTATTGGGAGAACTGGGTGACTTTGTCACTCCACCACTCTCCATCATTTTCACAAGATCCTGGCAAATAGGAGAGGTGCCTGAGGACTGGA